>NW_017276629.1:837049-879403 GCF_001594065.2 Cyphomyrmex costatus | reverse complement strand
CCCCCCCCCCCCCCCCCCCTTCGTAAGAACTTCTAGCAACAAGTTCTTCGCGAACGGTGTGTTCACAGCTATTCACGACCGGGAATGGTCTACTTCATTGAGAATACAAATAGTCGAGTATAGTTACCTTAATCGAAGCAGTTAAGTCCAAGTATCCGGCACTTTACTCATTTGAATACGAAATGTATCTTTAGTAAAGTATCAATTAACGACGCAATAAAAATTCGTTAAAGATCTTACGAAGTAACAGCTTATTATTATTAATCGTGCAGCTTAACTGTATGGTGTTGTACGATGAAAATTGTTAACGAATAAAAAGGTTTCGTATTTGCACTGCGGAAAATCGCCGGTTTTCACAAGTGCGCCGACCTTCTCGTTGGTCGTGCTGGAAATTGCAGTAGCGAACCAACCAGTTTGCTTGCCTGCCTGCCTTCTCGGGTTTATCTCGATTGAAGATCGTCCCTGACCTCGGTGGCAGGTGCGACAGGTTTCTCGCACGTTCGAGACACTCTGTCTTTTCTATTCAAACATGACACGAATTTCTTCCGACGAGCGCGCGCGCAAACGGATTATCGCTTCGTGAAGAATTATCACGAGTGTATCGATCGAATGCTCTTACAATTAGCGTGACACGCGAGAAATCTGGCTGGTCGTTTGAGCAAGAGAGCCTCTCGTAAATTCTTTAAAAATGACTACTCATCAGTTTTCTAAACCATCTTAATATAATTATCACTTATTTATCATGTTGACGATTATTGCTACATCTTAAAGATGCTGAAAGTATCGCACGTAACTTACAATTAGTTAATATCTGTAGCGATTGAACAGAATTATTTATTTAGCTCATTTCATTAATTTGTACTTCTATATGAAAATAATAATAAATAAAAGAATACAGAGACTAATTATTTCGATTCATTTAGCTCTCCTGTGAATGATGTTCCATTGACAGCTAGTTTAATGATAAAATTCGAATTAGAACAGTTGTAGCAACTCGTTTCAATTCACGGAACGAATGTCATCTTAATAGAAGCGAGGCATTATTCGCGGGAACGAGAGCGAGACGGATTCGTAACGAAAACTGTACTAATGGTGAGAATTTTGCTGCGGCAGCAGAAATCGGAGTCGAGATTGGCAGTGGAAAAGCAAATGTTTGCCCCTGCATTAAATTATACGTCTCTCCTTGTACTTTTAGTATATACGTATAGGCGAGACATGTGTACGTCGTGTATTCATGTATATCGTTTGCCGATCTGTTTCGTCGAGAAGTTGGCGCGCGCGGGGGCGAAACTTAGTCGGCAAGTTTCCAAAGTTAGAGAAATAGCTGCCGGGCGAATCGTCGAAATCAAAGACATAGACGAAATCGAACCATGACCTCCTGTGTGACCAATTACGCATTCAAATACTTGCTGGAGCTTGTTGTGCATCAAACTCGGATCTAAAATAATGCCCACCTTACGCGACGTTAATTACGTTCATTGTTTAAATGGCGTTGTAAAGAAATAGATGATAACGATTCCAAGGATCTCGCTGAGACACCACGAAGAACCGCGATGGGCCATCGCGGTAGGAAGAGCCACTCGCCAATTAAACTGGTCACGCGACGACAGTCAGCAAACGTCTTCTTGATACCGTTAACCCTATCGCAAGATCCGCTTCCGGCAGTGTATCCTTCCAACGCCGTGTATTCTACCTTCGCCTGCACAGCTTTCTCTCCCAGCCGCGTCTCCTCCTCCCCTCTTCTCGTTCCTGCTGGAACGGAGTTCATTACCCACCGTCGGGATCGACGCTGGTATACGCCTTTAAATCTACAGTTAGGTACCTGCCTGCCGGGAACGCTAATTAGGGCTTTCGTACGCGAGCCTCCGTAAAGCGTCCCGTAAAGAGCCCCGTCCGCTGCCGCCTATACGTGTCGATGATTCTCCTTACATTCAGCGGCAATCGCAAACAAACGAGACCTATTCTCCTAAGGTGAGAACTTCTGTTTCGATAACGATTGACAACGTCGGTTTTGAACAAATTCCAGAAACCTATACGAGATCGTTGAAAGAGACAAAGTCAAAGTAGATGATTCGAGAACAAATATTCAGCAAGATAAAATCCTAGTTCTCTCTTTCTCTCTCTCGTTTTTTTAACGCTACTTTCGAACGTCTCTATTCAAATTTTTTAAATTTCTCCATTTTCATATCTATATTTGCAATGTGTAATTAAAATATACTTCATTTCGTCTGTTAATAAGAGTTTAAAGCATCAAAAAGCACATATAAATATTGTCAATAACAAATAAATAATTCATGTCACGTAAAAAACGTGAACAGCATTATTACATCTACACTTATTTGATTTTCTGCTGCGTAATTCTAATATTTATATGATACAAAATGATTAAAAAATTAAAAAAAAAACATGTTAATAATCAAATATTTATTACTTATTTTAAACTGATAATGTATCTAATGTCCTGATTTTCTTTCTGAATACGCCGATATATTATGGTTATTAAAATAAACTAAAGTTGAATCTAAAATTACCGTACAAGACAGACATTATCATTTGACAAACGAAGGAATGACGTTATATATGTTGTAGCGTTTGTATAGTACATCGCCTGATTCGTCAAGTCTCGAGGTCAAGATTGTGAGAATGTATAGTTGAGTTTATTTGTTTCGTCGATAACCACTTCGAGCGAATTGTGTTTGCTCGATGACGTTCTTCTATTGAAATGCGCGCGCGGCCAGGAATAAACTTCAACTAGAAATATAAGTATTGATATTGTCGAGATAATGCAGTGCATGATAGAATTATCTATAAATATAACCATACATTTTCATAACTATTTCTTAAAAGATAAAGTATTATCATCTTCAGTTATTATAAACATTAAAAATATTAAAAGTTATTTATTACAATGTAATATAATAGACAATTTATCTGTCATTCAATCGAAAATCAGCCTCTAAAGGTACTAGAATCAAATGATAACGGAATCGTGTGCGACGTTTTCTCACATTCGTATGAAAATTAAACGATCCGTATAAAAAGTATTTTCCTCGTAACATCAACACCTTCTGCAGCTCCGTTAGGTCATTCGTAAGTGGTTAAGTATCATTATACGGCTCGTTTATGCCCATCCGATAAGAGGAACACAGATTTCGCCTCAATTCCGACAATCACTGTGGTAGAAAGCCGACAAAATCGATAACGTAACAACGTACTTTACGTCGAACTAATAAAACAGGGTCAATCGAAGCGGTTGCGGGGTAGTAGCCAATAAAAAAAACCACGTCGAAAGTATTTTTTGCCCGCAGGATAAATTATTGCGGATAAAGAATTCATGTATTTGTGTCCTGCATACAAAAATTGCCAGGTAATGTCTGATAAAATGACAACAAGAATTTGAAAGGTCTTTGTAAAAGACAATTCGTTTGAAACACTATTTTGTAATAACAATGATCTAAATACTAAATTAAAAACTTCCTTTCACGATGTGCCAAAATCGTGTTTTGTAAAAACCTTAGACTAAATGAAAAGAAAAGCGAAAAGAGTCAAGAAGTCACGAACTTGGAAGAGGTATAGTGACGCGAGCGGTAAGAACGGAACTGTTTTCTGGCGAAAAGTAGGATTAGTAGACCAAATGGAAGCGAGTGCAAGCAAATAGCCAGTTTTTCATTTAAAATCCGATTCACTCGGTGTTGCTACAACTTATCTGACAGACTGTTCTACTTCCTGCGCAAAGTATTGGCTATTCTGTGTGCTACATTTCGATCAGCAATTTGCGTCTAAGATTCAGCAGAAATGTACATTTACTCGTATATTAAAAAAACAATAGTAATCCGACCCCTTGAGTTAAATAATATATTTTATTATTTTTAACTTTCATATGTGTCAAATCAATCAACTTTTAATTAGTTTTTTAAAGTAAACAACGTCCATATTGAGTGTATGTGTGCATTTAATAGATAATAAACGAAATTTGAATCAAATTTAACATTTTTTTTTACTTAAATTATTTGTTTTAGTTAAATTAACGATATATCGAGTATAGAAGCCGTGGCGATCTATAGAAATGATAACAAATAATTCACGAAAGGATAGGTAAAATTAGCGGATTTGTGTCTAAACGAGAGCACCTTTCTTATGCATATTTTCTTGTATCTTTGACGTGCTGAATCATTTACAAAAGTTTATTTCGAACTGATCTGATAGGAACATGTTGAAATCGTTAAAAGTAGCACAATCTCGTCGAAATCTGATCTCTGATTGCAATTTTCAATCCTTTCCCACCGCAGTTTAGCTTGAAATTAATCATTTGCAAATGATTCAGCAAGAAATATAAGAAAATGCATCAGAAAGGTTCCATCATTTAGGCCAAAATCCAGAAATATTATCCATCCTCCTTTGATATAATTTTTTACATTATGAATTTAATGGTGTATATATACGTGATTCAATACTTTTCTCAATATTGCATTCGTAAAATACAAGCTAAAAACAATGTAAGCAACGTTTTATGACGACGAGAAAAAGTAAAGTTCGGTTGTTGTTGGCAATTAGCGATTGTTTGCAATATCGACACTATATTATGCGCACAGGCGGCAACGTGATGTAATTAATTGTTACTTTACGCGCGCATGCGGCGTAACATGCTATTAATTATTGCGTTAACTTCGCGCACATTATAAGCAGAAGCAACCCGAGCGGAGGAGTATTATGGATCCAATTTGATACTAATAAGACGAAAATAATGATAATTAAATTTCACGAGAGCTTATTACACATGATAACTAACTGCCGCAAGTTAAAAATCTGACAAACTCGATTTCCTATACATGTCGAAAGTTCTGCATCAAAACGCTGAGTACGGCAAAAAGAGATAGATGCTATTTTCTGAATTAAACGTAACTTCTCGACCGTTAAGCCGACCAAGTTAAAATTTTTACCGTTCCTCTTCCAGTGATTCTTCTACGGAAAGAAAAACGATAAAATCAAAAGGAAGCAAAAGAAGAAAGATAAAGAGAAAGAAAGATAAAAAGTGCACCAACTAGAAGATCGAATTAATCTTCCCATTAGCAGTCTCGATTGCCTTCGTTTTTATCGTCCCTCTTCGTGAGATACTATCGTTCGACCATGTCAAGTGGAAAGTCTAACAATTCATCACGCTTCGTGTCGACGTCGCCAGCGTAAATGTGAAAAATACTGCTAATTGCGAGGAGTTAATTACTGCTGCGGTTTTCCTAATATACAGCTATAAAATTCTCACACGGATAGAACGATTCTTCTGAAGTATCCAAAAATTTAGCTAGATACAAATCTAACGATCATTTTGTTAGGCCATCAAAATTTTTAGATTGGATACTCAAACTCTCTGATTGCTAGAATGTCAAAGAAAACATTCGATACAGTTTGGGTGTCCTTCCTAAAAATTTTGATGGTTTAACAAAATTATTTTCCGATCCGCTCGTATCTAATTTAATTATGTAAAAAATAATACGGTTATATATTAATCCTTTATTAATTTTTTAAACAAATTGACTATACTTTTTGCTGAAGATGATTCAAATTTAGAGCCAAAAGCAAAGCATACAATTTATACGACATTATATTAATTTAATAATCAAATCAACATTGTTGGTTGATTTGCGCATCATTATCTCCCGCGCTAACTCCTATTGTTAGTATTTATTGTTTATAATTATCAGGAATCCTTTTATTATTTTGTTTTGTATATTGTAACGATAGGAAAATTCATACATTATCGTAAATTACGGACACGTTATTGTAAACGCCGTGCAGTTATTCCTATCGCGAGGATAGCTATAAATAAACTACGCTCGGCTTTTATCCGCGCGAGATGGCCTTGGTTAGCCTCGTTGTTCCCGCTCGTCCTCATCTCTTCTCTTTCTCTCTTTATCTAACGCTTTGAGCGACGAATACGCGTTCGCGAGCAAATTAGCCGTGGAGCACGTAGCGACGAGATCGATTTCGGCGAAGGGTAAGGATCGTCCGTGCGCCGAATCCGAATCGTGGATCGAGTCGAATCGAGCGAACGATTACGACGGCGACGATAACGACGGCGGTAAATAATTCATAGGTGCTAGCGAGCAGTTAAGGAGAGGCGTGCACGCGCCTCGAGTTCTCACTGTTATCGATCTCGCAACCAGCTTACGGCAACAATGTGTACACGACGAGGCACGCACACTAACTAAGCCTGATGCAAAGTCTAAGGGCGCCGCCTTATTCTCTCTAACGGCTAAACGAAATACCCGCGAAAGATCGTTTTGCCGCATGAACTTCTGCCGCCTATCGCTAAATTTATTGCCCCGCGCGAGAAAAACAATTCACTTTCGTAATCCGCCTTCGATACTTTTCGAAAATACGCCCCTCTCTCGCGTACGAACGCCAAGTCAAGCTGCCACTCGAGTGATACCGATCGGATCGATACTTTCAATTTAAGGACTCGAGACCGAGACGATATACCACGTACGGAGAATACGCGCGAAATTGAATCGACGATTTCGAGAATGCGCTAAGTCAAAGATATTGGACTGCTGCAGATTGATAAGAAATTCTTTTCTCAAACCCGCACTTGGCCATTGTAATTTATATGTGTCGCAGCCTTTTTGCGAAATCAACTTTTTTTTTTTAGAGGAAGACCATAGAGAAGAAGACCTTTTTGCAAAAATGACATCTCGTCAATGTAAGTAAAATAAAACATTACGGAAAAAATGATTTTGCTGAAATATCTAAAAATTTAGCTAGATGCAGATACTTAAAGATAATTTGATTAGACTATCAAAACGTTTTAGTAGGACGCTGAAAAAAAATTACTAAACTGTCAAAACTTGCAGTACTGCTCATCACACTTGAGATTTCAACGTAATCATTTTAACGATTCCGACAAAATTATTTTCATATCTAGCTAAATTTTTAGATACTTTAGCAAAATCTTTCTTTCCGCGTGAAATTATGAGAATAACTAAATCGAGATGGTTTTAAAGAAGATCAAGTTTTCGTCAATCATCGGAGAAAATTAGATAAATTCGTTAAAGAGCAGCACAAGCGGTGATCAAAAAGGCACGAAAATGCGCGTACAAATTATCCCTAACGTCGCGTTTGGAAGAATACCGTCGTAGAAACCTTTCAGGATGCCAAGGCATGGGATAGCGAACGCCAGCGAGAGAGCCTGGGTACAGTTTATTGCTATGGCTTCGCAATTTTCCGCCGTCTCTCCCTCCTCGACCATCCCCCATTTCCCATCCTTGGGGTCTCGCTCGCCGCTTCTTTATGCAGCGGCGCTTCCTCACGGAAGCATTTCTTCTCGGTCTCTTACGTATATATCCACCCTCGCGCCGATCGATAGCGGTGTGCCCGACAATTCACATAGACCACCACGTAAAGAGACGATCGCTAAGTTTCCGCCGCGATGTTGATCGACCGCAAAAGCCAGTCCACAAGGATGCCGTGCGGTTAATCCTCCGCATGGTACTTCCTTTGTGCCTCTGCGATAAAGTCCGAAATCTTGCACAAAGCTCCCTATTTCGAATTTTGTTACAACGACGGCCATTGAAGCGTTATATAAACCGTTGCAATACATTACACTCACAAACACGTGTATATATTTGTGCAATTTCGTTTAACAATCTCTACCGATTTATAAAGATAAGAGTATAAAAGGCCGGTATTCATAGTCTCAGTCTCTTGAAGTCTCACAAACCAATCATAAGATCGTATTAGCGGCGACTTAAGACGGTCTTGAAATAAGAACCGACTATAAATACCGGCCTAGGTCAAAGAGAAAACATCATACACACGCATCTGGTAAGTGTGAGTAAATACACTGACGTTGTATATATTCCAAGGTGGAAAAGCCATGGAAAAGCCAAGGCAGTCTCGAAAGAGAGACGCGGTTGCCCCCGTTAACCCTTTCTCAGCAGAGTCCGAGTTGGAAGCTACCGGGAAGGATCGCGCTGAGCCGATGTATCCTGCTGCTTTATTACGGCTTATTTGTTATTCCCTGTTCGCTAAAAGCATGCTATTTCATCGTACTCGCTATGGCATGCCGTCGGGATACATTACGCGCTTCAAGCTCGTAAACCGCGAGCGTAACGCGATGATGTAATATTGTAATGGTCTTCGGATTCGGTCGAAACGCGCGCGTACGTTTCCGAAGCTGGAAATTTTCCAAAGCACGCGTTCCGCACATTATTTGGAACGAACGTACAAATAAGTAATAAAAGCCGAGTCGTTGTTTAATTAACATCTGTTGAATTATTAGAAACATTATGAATGTAAAGACGAATACAGCACAGAGTCTCGAAAGAAAATTTAAATTCAGTTAAAATTAGATTAAAGTAGACAAGAGTATGCATGCGAAATGTATTTTTGAGATAGAGCTGTTTCCACAAATATCACACTTGAAGCTAACTGTGAAAATTTAATCAATTTTCTGTTTCCACTTAATTCTGTTTCAAGGAAAGGCAGAGGATTGATTAAATTTCCGCTTACTTTACCAAACCGTTAATGGAAACAGTTCCTAATATTAAATTAAAAGCTCGCGATTACAAACTTTTCAAGAACAACAGCTACGGAATCCAATTTTACACAAGAAGCGATCTTTGTGACAAACTAATATTGTGTACGCGAGAAAAGCAAGAAATATTTATATTTAAAATATATAGCGGCATGATTTCCTTCTTCCGTTATCTAACAATCGACCAAACGAATCTGGAACCGATTATCTATTTCCAGAATATCCGTCACGCCAGCGAAATGATATACCGTCCACTATGATTTTCATGCCGCATACACGATTCCGGCAGCGTCTTCCAGTCGCGGCAGCGGGATCGCGGGTCCTTCTCGTCGCGATCCAGCAAATTCGCAGTCTATTTAAATCGCTCTCGAGCGTATGCGAGGCCCGCGCGGGAGAATTTACGTAGTCGGAGCCCCGATGGGCACGTTAATAATTTGTCGGTGCGCTTCCACTGCCATCCGGCCCCCCCAGCTGGCTGCACCACCGCGCCACGTTTGGAAAATATGGTCTCGCCGAGTTCCACACGTTCCACGTGTTTCTCCGAGTATCTACTCGTGCACGTGTGTGTGCTCGTAGCGCACGATGTAGCAGGGAAACGCGAGACCGTTGCATAGATACGGCGACTTCGTAACGTGTGTATTGCGATTTACAGTATTGAAGAATTATTAATTTACCGTGCGGGGCCGTACCACCACCGTTTCCGTTTCGCCGGCTATACACGTTATTTTATCTGTTTTTTCTTTTTTTTTTCTTCTTTTACGCGTGTTATTTTTTAATCTATTTCACTCGTCGGTCTTGTTTTATTCCTCGTTTGCTACCGATACTGCGTCGATATTTCGGTCGATTATTCTTCATAACGTTATTTATGAACGTTGCTCGCCTCGCGAATTCTCTAGCATTTTTCGTTTCGCTGCACGGAACAACACCTTCGAATCCCATCCCGACGTTATTTCATCGTCAGTCCGTAACGCGGAAGAGTTATGTCGTAATGCATAAATACAGCGTAAATCTCGCCGTGCCGGTTTTCACGTTTTCAACACGGCCAGCGATAAATTGCTCGCTCCGCACATCGCACTAATAAAAACTGCGATCGAAAGGGAAAAGAAGGAAATGAAGAGAGTTGGAGAGAGAAAGAGATGTGGCCCTTTTCTCTCCTGGAGTGCACTTTTCTTTTGAAAAATACAGCTAACCTACGATCGTTCCTTCACAAATCTTAAGCATTGACTTATGATCTTAAAACGCCTTCGTCTCCTACGCTAAATAAAGTATATCATTAAAAAATATTTAATAACTTTTTTACTTATTTTTTAATGAAGAAAAATTTATACGGAGAGAAAAAAAATTGAATTCTTTTCCGTATAAAATAACAAGTTCAACTAAAACATAAATTTTATGAAATGAAATAAACCGAGAAACGTTTAAACACAAATAAAGGAGAAGATACCATTTTCGATTCGATCTGAATCTCCCAAATTCCGTGCTAAAACGTCCTCCTAATTCTCTATTTTGATTATAAGATAAATATTTTAAAAATTATAAATTTCTGAATAAACTCGTTTAATGACAACGATAATAGTAATAAGTATGTATCTTACCCAGCAGAATTTCTTTAGAGAATTAATGTTTTTTTTTCTTCAGAATCAATTTTTATAAAAACAGAAATAGCAAAAATAGTTAATTACTCCATTAATACTAATTTACGCAATATATATATATATATTATATATACGTTTGTAACAAAATATGCATTTGCAATTTTCTGCTCGTAAAAATGGGAAACTCGTGAAAATGGGAAAATTGTCGTACAGATTACAAACTCTTTTGCAGACCCCAGGAATCGCGCTTAAAGTACCTAACGGGTAAAACGACCCTGCCCACCGACGTTATTACGTGCAGCGCACGTTGTAACCAGCTTACACAATCTACCGTAGCAGCCGCCGCCGAGCACGATGGCGCTTAGACATCGATTTCCCGTCAGAAACTTACTTACAGCTCGTCGTCGTCGTCGTCGTCGTCGTCTTCGTCGTCGTTCAGGTCGTCGTCGACGGAACCGCCTTGCAAGAAAATCACCGTAAACAAAGACGCTCGCGGTAGATCTGATATTCTGGGGTAGAGAAACTAACATTCCTGACGAGTTACAAAGTTCTTTCTTTCCAAATGCGAACTAGTCGAACGTACATTATGTGAAAATACGCAGGCGATAGATCAAAATATCGATAAGAAACTGTGGAGATATCTCATAAACTCTCAGTCGAAAGAGCTTTGGACAAGTGAAAAGATTGGCAGGAAGTTTTAAAATGTGCTTTTCAATCGCGATTCGATACTCCATTCTCGCTGCGCTCTCGGCGGTGTCGTATTCTTCACAATTCTCGGTCATGAACTCGAAACTCCCTCGACGTTCATACATGTTGCACAAATCGTATTTAATAAATAGTACCGTTAAGAATTAACCAAATAGCAAGCAAATAGGCGATTTTACAGCACAATAGGTGTTTCTCGTTTATGCTCGTGTAATTGCGATCTTTTTCCACAGGCTAATCGTCTAAAGGTTCGTGATAATCACCAGCTTAAGCAACCATTTGTGGAAATGCGATGTAATCATTTGCCTCGCACGATCAAGTATGTTTCTTTTGACACGAGCTTTTTGCTTGTTTTATTTTACAATATTTTCGGAAACTTTTTGACGTGCTCTTTCAAAGTAGAGAAATTTCCTTCCGCGGAACAACACGAAAGACATACATGTATAAAGTAAAAAATCTCAATTAGTATCGGTACAAGAAATATTTGCGCGACATATAAATTATAAAACACATAAAGTACACTGTTAAATAAAATATTTTAACTATATTTTATGTGTAATCTATATTTCATTCCTATTAATTTTAATCTTAAAACTCTTTAATTTTCTGGGAGAACTGAATGTTTTTAAATACGATGATTAAATAAATAAAAATTAAATAACTGATATCTCTCATATACAAATAAAATAAAATGTGAGATTAAAATGGAGAGAAACGTTAATTCTATCTCCCATAAGTTCTCGATATCGCGTTTCGTGCTTAATTGTCGTACATGCTAATTGGTACAGGCAGCCATACGGAAATCGTTTCTGTCGGCGAGCCCGGGAGCATGCGCTATGTTTATGCATTAGTGCATAGCATAGTTCGTTGTGTTAAACGGAGCTCCCACTCCGCATTCCGCTTGCCCACATCCCCACGAATCTCCTCATTCTCGGATCTGACTCCAGCTGCTGCCGCCGTAGAACCCCGATAGCTATAAACGGATTCATAACTTACACAAGTCAATTAAAAAAAAAAAAAAACATGTTTTTACCTTTTCCTTATTCCTGTTTTCTTTTCTTTTTTTTTATAAAAATACATAATTATTCATTTTGTAGTCTTTTCTAAAAATGGACACGCATACAAAATCAAATATTGTACATTAAACAGATCTCAATTTCTATTATAAAAGACAAGCGTAAACACTTGAGATATACATATAAAAATATAATAAAATGTTAATTTTAACATTTTTGGATGTCTCAAAAAGTCTACTATACGCCTTTAAGTTAACATTTTATTTTTTTTGTATACTTGAAAGTATATCATTTAAATACACACACTTATGACAAATTATTTAATTGAAATTATAAAAATACATAAAAGTTAAAACAATCATTTGAAGCAAATATTTACCCGCGTGGTAAGCTGGCTAGCTCTGTTCAAGATTATTGCGTATTCGCGCAACTAGGATAGATTACGTCGATTCACGAGAGAACACACGATCATTGATCAGAGTGCCTATTTGCAGCATTAAGTCGACAATGACATCGTCATTTCGGGCCCTCGGTTCAGATGCTCTCATTTAATCCCGCAATGGACTTCCCTACGCGCCAGGCGCCTCCTGGACGAGCTGCTCCTTCGCTCGGTCTCCCGTGGATATTAATTAGTCGTCGCGATCCTGTTCTCGACTGCGCACGGCGTAATAAAAAAGCCTCGATGCTCGTCAGGACGTGGTAACGAGCAGAGAGATTACAAAATAGTGCTACAAAAGCAAATACCATGTGTACAATATGTGGGTACGAAAATAACGCAGAAGGCAAATCGTTACCGTTTACTGAAAGCGTAATTTAAGATCTTATGACGCGCAACAACAGAATTAAACCGCAAGAAAGACCTCGCGAATACCTTAAGTCTACATCTATAATGCGAAGCCTCGTCTCTCTTTACTTCATCCCTCCTTCTCCCGTCCATTTCCATTCCCATTCGTGCAATAGTCGTGCTCACTTAGCGAAGTCTAAAGCTCCCGAAGCCAAATGGCTAATTAGTTGCGGTAATTGGTTCGCGTTCGACAGTTCATGGACTTTACGAGCTCAAAGCTCACCGGGCCTCTAAGTATATATCGAGTAGTGATCAAGCAGATTTAATTATTATGCTAAGCTCGAACATCGAAAATCGGCGTACTATAAATCCTTGCTGATTACTTTTAAACACTGTATAATACACGTATATGATATCAACATGAATTTTTCCCAAAGTAATGTTAAATTTTAAAAAATATTCTATTTAAAAAATTTTTTAATTATATTAAAATTATTAAAAAAATATATATTAATATGTAAATAAATATCTATATAAAATTCATATATTACACCGTTTTAAATTAACCTCACGATTTGGTAAAACAACTATATCCTTAAAACGTGACATTTCCAACAACATTTCTCGAGACATGTCAGATTAAGATGAGATTAAACAGTGACATTATACACAGGGCTCGAACACGTAAAATAACACAACACACGAACGAATTCACGACTTATCACCACATATCCATTTTATACGTCTAGTCGTCCGAGGAGATCCGACAAGAAATATATTCAATCGCAACGATTTATTCTGTACGGCACAACGCGACGAGGCGCGCTCCGTACGTGGTGTATCTCAATATTTCCCCTTCAACAAAACCGGGAAATATATCGGAACTTTTTCAATTCGATTCAACGAGCTTAGCAGACAAACTTGCGCAGTGGCAAAACCGGGCGCTGCATATCTCGCGAAATAAATAAAATGGGACCCGCGGTCGCGGAATAAATGCAAAAAGTGTATCCACCACGTTCCCACCATCCGTAAATGCAGCTGTTATCGTTAATCATTGTACCGTGCTCTCCGTCCAATCGTTCGCGCTTTATCCTATCGTGAATTGCGATGCCTCACACGTATGATACTTTCATTGCTGCGTGATAATCTTGTTTTCATATACCAGGACGTGAATTTGATTCTGATTTTAAGAAAGATAAACATTTCCAGTAAATACTAATATACACTCATCACTTATCCTACTCCCCCAAAATAGGCAAATTTCAAAAGAGTGTGACTTCGTCAAAAATGATCAGATAGAGATATCAGTAGAGATTTCAAGCTTTAGAATGCTTTTTTACAAATTTTTTTACGGTCATTTTTGACAAAGTTACACTCTTTTGAAATTTGCCTATTTTGAGAGGGAGGGGGAGGATAA
Source organism: Cyphomyrmex costatus (assembly GCF_001594065.2). Lineage (NCBI taxonomy): Eukaryota > Metazoa > Arthropoda > Insecta > Hymenoptera > Formicidae > Cyphomyrmex > Cyphomyrmex costatus. Next base: position 865,356 of record NW_017276629.1, on the reverse strand, counting down.
GTGATGCTTTAATTTTACTGTTGAGTGTATAATCAAAAGTGAAAACACTTTTTTTCTACTCCATATATTTTATTTTATATATAATATATGTGTTCTATCTCATTCTATCGTGTCCATTATCTGTTATGATCTAAATACGATAATAACGAAATAACAGGTAGATTGGATCTGACAACAAAATTTTTATAAAATTTTGTTCGCTTCGTTTTTGCTCAAAGCAATTATACTAACATTTTATTGTCTAGAAAAAATCAATTTTAACAATTAATTTACTATACCATTTTGTTTGTAATTTTATTGTCAGTTATCGCATCGATCAACAAACCATAACAAATACAAATTATTCGTCGAAATATTATAGAAATGCATCTTCCGTTTTCAACTAAATGTCAACTTACAATTAGATAACTTCTCGAACTTTTAATAATCAAATGCGGTATCTAATCTTCCAAATAATTACACTTTATTGCAAAAGTATATTAAATAAGTGTTTCATTTTCAATTAAACAGTAACAATATAACCATCACGTTTTCTAGAAAACACTAAACCTATATTGTTATTCTGAATCCCTGAATTCCTGAACCCCTGGTAGTAGAAACAACTCCCTCGATCCCGTGTCCCTATTGGCCGATTGCTTCTAAATTCCAATCGACGCCGTTCTCTAACTGTGAATAATATCACGGTAAACTTAAAGCGCATTATTGTCTCCCGCGGGAGTCAGAAGTCCCAATCAACACCAATACCAATGGCCGGCCATTGTAAACTCGATCGGCAGTCGGGTAACTACGCCGTAAATTACAAAACAACTTCTGTACATATTCTGTTATTCTGCGTTAACGATATTTGTTTGCATTCTCGTTTACCGAACAATGTGACAGTAATACATAATATAAATAGTATATTTCTACACTCGACTCGACTCGTCAAAAAGTATATCACACTTAACTATACCTAATAGATCGGTAAGAAAATATCTTCCCATCCCTATTGATAACTTCTTCACGTAATTTCGATAATTCGATACCAGATAAGTATAGAGCTACTATCGTCCGATAAAGAAAGAAAGTCAAGTTTGGTTTATTTAACGTTCGCGCTGTCAACGTAATCGGAGCTAAAGAGATAAGATAACTTAGTTGGTGCTGTGATGAGGATGAAGAAGCGTTCAACGACCATACGCTACTCTGTTTTGGCGGTTAGGGTGCAGTCCGGGGAAGTGCAGTCCGGATCGATGGTCGGTCGTCTCACTTTTACAATTTCTCGCACTCCCTCGCTCTCTCGCTGTCTGCCTCCTCCTCTGTCCCGTTTGTTTCTCTCTTGCTTCACCCGCTATCCCCATCGCAGTCACTGCGCTCTCTCCTTCTTTCTCTCGCTCTTTCTCCCCCTTTCTCGTTCCCCCTATCTCGCGCGCGCGCGCGCGCAAGTGCATTCACCCCGCGCGTGCATCTCCTCTCGCGTGGTACCAGTTTCAACCAAAATGACGCATCGCACATGTGAGAAGCACGCATGCACGCACGTCCCTCCCTCTACCATTCGACGTCGCCCCGGTGATGACCGTTTTACCTCTAGGACGAGAATTTGCTAGCTTTTTGAATGCGATATATTTACACACGACGCCAAAGAGCAAGAGATCTCTTTTTATTGACGACGTGTAAGTTTGTACCTGTGCGTCTATGAATAGCTCTATTCTACCTACCGGAGGACGAAGTAAAACAGAAACACTGCACGTCCGATTTTACCTCACCAGCCAAGATGGAAGGTATCGACAGTTAAACAATAAAGAAAATGAAATATATTGCGCTGCAATCGACCAAGAAATTGCAATCTCGCGCGATTGTACGACGTAATACGGATAATACGGACACTAAAAGTTACGTGCACGTCACGTTTTCGTTTAAGTCCGGAAGACTTAATGCCGAGAGCCAAGCGGCGGCGAATTCCTTCTATTTCCGCAAAATAGAGCTGACTTTTGGATGGCGTTATTACAGTGCATTGTACATGTGCGCGGACAGAACGAGAATACATGGCGGACACCCTCGTATCGTATAATGAGCAGCACCGAGCAGCGCGCGTCTTTCTCTCACTCTCTCTTTCTTTCTCTTTCTGTCGGCCTTCGCCAACGTACGCGAACCGTGAAAAGCGAAAAAGAGACAGCAGAGAATGAGCGAGATAGAGGGAGAGAAACAGAGGGAGGGGCTGCTGCTTGGTCCTTTATAAAGCGCGCTCAGCAATTACTATTGCGACAAGCGTAATGCGCGCTCCGGTCCACCTCCATGCCGTTTAAATCACCGGGCGACGCTCAAAAGGCAAACGTACGAGGTAAAAGAGAAGCGGCGGAGAGAGACGGTAAACCTTTTAATGAGGGTGCAAAGAAGAGCGGAGGAGTGCGAATGCGATCGAATCCGACGCGCGATTTATCGCACCACAGCGAAGAAAACGCGTGCAGTCGGTCGTTGAGGGCAGTAGGCATAATGGAGAGTCCTTTACGTGAAATCTCTCTTTATTTCGATTACCGGCCGAATATCAATCCGAAGATAATAATCATTGCTGCCACGATTCATCTTGTTACGTCATTATCGACATGCGTTTAACATAATTTGCTGCTAATAGATTTGTTGTTGAATTGTTAACATGAGATTGATAGCTATCATAGCGCAAACAGTATAATATCGGAGGATCATCTATGCATGATAAACGATGTGTGTGTACATATATATAGCGATCATTAATATTAAATATGGATTATTGTAATCGTTGTGCGTATCATGTATATAACAATCTTCTTTAATTTCTTAGAGATAGTAATTAAGCTAATAATCATTTGTTTCATTACACTAAATCTGAATGAAGAATACAAATGAAGAAGGTAAAAAAGAAGATAAATAAAACCGCGTTAGTAGAAGCGGTGCCCAGCGAAACGGAGTAAACATGGAACTTTCTTCGTTAAAGTCGGGAAAATTGTCGTTGAGTCGGAGAACAACCAGGTAACTAGCAAAAAGGTAACTAACGACAAACGGAGTTGTAAGATGTAGTAAAATACTAACGGTTGATTTAAACTGATTCTATACGGGTGACGATTCAACAGTTTATTCGACGTTCTGTGACATTCTCGCTACCGTTTGATCGTAACATTTACTGAAACTTTCCCAACTATCTCGAGAGTTGTTAGGGGAATCGAAAACAGTCAAGTTTCTCACACGCCGCTTGCTAGAAAGAGAGTAAGAAAGAATAGGGAGGGATGACCAACATCTCTTGACGTAACGATATCTAAAATAACTGAAAATAAAAACTAAACTGCAATAATAAATCTATCAAAAATGAATATTTCTTTTGTATAATGAATATATTACGCTTCGAGTTTTGAGTAGTTTATTATCCTACGGATGTTATTTTCGAAGAATTGCTATAAGAGTGCTGAATAATAGTCAGCGCGGCCGTATAAGATCGTGACATCATAAGCGAGAAATGATACATTGAAGTTTCTTACATGTCATTTATAAATAAAAAGTATTTGGATAAAGCAAAATAATGAGATTGCTTTAAAACAATTGTAAAGAAACGTGAAGTACGTTAACCACCAGCGTTTACTTACCTTGTATGCATAGCCTATTTTCACTTTATGTGCCTTTTACTTTTACGACTATTTACTGACTGTCAGGGAAGCAAAGGTATAGCTTCAGCCTATTATTACAAATGTTTTAAAGTCTATCTTATTATTTTTTACCTGAATACATTTTTTACAAACGGCATGCAAAAAACTTCAACGTGTCATTTCTCGCTTATGACGTCACGATCCAATATGGCCGCAACAACTACTCAGCAGCCTTAAGACATCATTTTCAAAGCGACTTCATCTGTCATATATAAATTTATAGAGTTTAAAATATCTTTAGCAGGAATAAAATATCTTCCATTGCAAGCTAAGACACTTTTATTACATTTAGATTCGATTTAACATGTTATCTTGTAGCGTTTCCGTTATCCTGCGTCATACATAAGCAAAACGGACGACCATACATCATAACTACTACGACGACGGCAACACTTTTAAAAGCGAGTGCGTGTCAATTAGACAGACAGCTCGTAAACGCGCACTGCACGACCGTGTCATTCACTGACTTACCTGCCGTTCTCGTTAAGCTCGCAGACGGGCTAATGATTCAACAGGTGTTGCGCGTCAGGACAAGCAAGTTTGGTGGCGGCACTTTTTCTTTTCTTTTTTTTTTTTTGTTCACAACATTGAAAGGACCGGGAACATTGCCGATACGAAAACGGTCGACGGAGAGTCTGAAAAGCTTTTGAATAGGAATCACTCGCGAACGTGGCCAAATACAAATTCTTCGCGGCGCTTGTATATGTATGTATATATATGTAATTTTTTTGTATACCGACTCTCCGAAATACTTGAAATCGGATAATAAAGAATTTACTAAAAAACAATTGTTTCCAAACGAACGAAACACTTAAAACTTATAGTTATTAATTTCGGATTATCTATTACGAGTAATAATAGTAAGAAATAATTGAATATCTAATATCGAATATGATATTGAAAACTTGTACACATTATTTAAGAGAAAATACATACGTGTGAATAAATAAACAAATAATTTTTCCATTTTTGTTTTTCTTTCCTTTCAAAAGTAAATTAAACAAGTAAACATTATATAGAATAGTTTTTTTTTTTTTTTTTTTTTTTTAAAATATTTTTTTTTTTTTTTTTTTTTTTTTTTCAAAACTTTTACATCCGACACTTTATACTGTAAAAAATAAAATGTTAATTTTTACAGTGTACGCAGTGCTTCCACATCAACTATTTGTTCTTCCATTCACACTCTTTTCTCTCTTCTCGATTTTGCTTGTCTCATTAAAGTAAGTTAAAGTCAGTAAACGAGAGAGAAAACCGGCAATAAGATGTAAAATTATCTGATTGTGGAAGCTCGTAGTATCTGATTATGAGTACTTCCGCGGCGCATAATGTGTTCTTTTTAACGCTCATGTTCGCGCGAGAATACGAGGAATAATTTAGTTCAATGTAGTCTCGAAGCTCGCAAATCGCTCGTGCTCGTTTCCCTGTCGTAAGCTACATTCTGCTCATTTGGCACTGCCAGGCTTGATAAAGGTGTAAACTAGCCCGATGCAACCGTTGCGGCACCACGATGATACATCGTCCGGTTCTCGTGAGTAACTGAGATATACGGATTTTATTATTATTTATATTATTCGATTTCCGTCTCGCGCGCACCATCGCATCGGCGTGCTACCTTCCCGTTCATCATTCCTCTCGATATCTGAAATAATTGGCTCGGACGATTGTCGATTATGTACCATAAATACAACGCGAGATGTAAAACAAATTAATGAATTTCATTTAATTTCGGTCAACGCGAGTTCGCTTTTATTATTAATCGGACTGCGGTTGTAATACGATTAATCAGCTCACCTGTCAATTACGTATAATAACACGATGCATGAGAACGACGAACGGAATTGGAACGTTAATAAGCGACGCTAATAGACATTAATCTATTGAAACGGTTAAAAAAAACTGCTACTAATCAACGATGGATTAATGCTACGATTTTTCATTTCAATACGATATTACAACACTCAAAAGTTCAACAGCGTTTTCAAAAAATTCGTCAAAATCATTTAATTCATATCGTTGAATGACCGGGAATTTACGTATTATTTTCATGTACACACGCACATATAAATCTTTTACTACGAGAAATTCTAAAGAGTTCACATATAAACTACGTAGGAAAGTCACTGAAATGTACGAAACATCTTTTGTTGGATTTTCTCAAAAACTACTCACATACATTGCATCTGTAAAGGTGGATGTGTGCACGTAACCGCATTATGTTTACTTTTGTGAAGTTGCTAACTTATTTTCAAAATTTTAATAATTAATAGAGCTCTGGGCTTTTCTCTAAAAAGTTTTATGTTGCTTTCCACTTTCCACCGTTCATATGACACTCAAAGTTTTTAGGCATATTAAATATACTTTGTGCAGATCGTTATAAAATTGGACAAAAAATTAGTTCACAAATGTATACGAGATGAATTAAGAAGTTATTAAAATTAAATAGCCATCAACAAATAAACAAAATGAGATTAATGAAATATTACTCTACAAAAATCTATTATTTTAATTAGTATACGGTGTAAAAAGTATATTTATAAATTTATAAAAATAAACATTACACATATATATAAATATCGAAAATTTACGCAATAAAAACATTTTATTAGCCAATTGTATTTCATATTTTTTTTTCAATAACGCCTCGGTTATTATAAAATAATCAGCATTTAAAAAATATTACTAAACTGAATTATTAGCCGTTTTTTGTATTCGTTGTTACAAGAATCTATAAATATATATGTATGTTTTAAATATTATATGCCGATAAAAATGATCTTTTTATAATACAGTATTCAATTTATTTTATTTTCACTCCTCACAAAAAATAACTATTATTTAGTTCCAACAACTCAGCAATTATCATCTCGTATATATTCATGCTACAACTTATATAATATCACGTACTCTTCAACGACTAGCATTAGCATAGTGATGTGATTGCGCTCCGAGTGGAAATTCCTTTTTTAGTGATATTTAAAAATTAATGATATATAACATTCCGTAATTGTCTATGAACTTGGACATTCGGAATATCTCAATGCCCCGATATCCACAAATATTTTTACGATAAATTTTTAGAATATTAAAATTAAACACGTAGTCACAAAACCAGCCAAATTTTCATTATTTTTAAGCTAAGGAAAATAATGTGTATTATAGGTTATTTGAATATCTGTACAGATATTTTCCTTCTTTTTCCTTATTCTGAGAAGAATTAACTTGTAAACATTTAACTTTTCTTCAATAATGATAATTGTTTCCATTAGTTCGTAACAATTAAGTATGATGCAAAAATTAGAAATTACAAAGTTCAGCTATTCAAAGTTTTTCTGTTGTGCGATTCAATGCTAACAATAAACCGAATAGATTTACGTATCGCGACATACAAATCATGCGAAAGAACAAATTCTTAATGGAGTTTACACAAAAAGTATGTTAAATGGTTGCGCAAACTGCAAATCATGCCATTCGCGCAGTCGCGGAGCGTTTCTGATTGCATTCAATCGGTAACAAGGTCATTGGCTTTCCGCGAGACAAGCCTAATTGCGTTAAGCAGACCATTTTTTAGCACCACTCGAGCTCAAACACTTATAACACTGCACGGCAAAATGAATCAACGCCGACCCCATTTATCGTTGTTAAACGAGGATTAATCGCTGTGTATCGGTATACGCGACACAGCGAGCGAGCAGAATATGCAAATAAGTCTCTTCGTGTTTCAATCTAAAACCAAAACTAATTTCATCGATTAAAAACATCGAGTTAAACGCGCGAAACTCTCAATTCATAAACGACAACACGTTTTTAAAAAATGCGTTATTATTTAATATAGAAAAAATTTTGATAAAAAGATTGTTATAAAATCGCATATAACAATTTCTCTTCTTTTTTATAACTCATTATATATATGAAAAAGCCCTTGATAAGCCTTGGTTTCCTCGCATACAACAATTACTGTATCCAATTATGTGACTTTTCGATATATTTATACATAACCGATAACATCGATATTTTTTATTTTTCGGCGGTATTTACACGACATATCATATATTTTACTCACGTATAAATTCCCATTCGTCGATCCTTATCCCCAAGCTCCGCTTTCCGGGCGACGTGAAAGATCGTCTCAGTAATTGCCGGAGGGAAGCTACGTTTCCGCGTTTCCTTTCACTCACGGGGCTTCTCCAGGCTGGAAATAAAGATACGTATATACTTTTAGACGAAAGTTCTCGTTCCGAGCACAACTGGATAATAAAAGGGTGCAAAGGGTGATTGTTACCGAGTAAAAATATTATAAAGGAGAAAAAAAAATGTTCGGGTTTTCTTTCGGTCAACACTAATCAGTCAATCGAAATTTTCGTCTGTACATCATTCGCAATACGCAAAAAAAATTAATTTCATAAAACAGACATAAAATAAGAATTCACAAAAAAATGTTTTCCGTTAATAGTTGAAATATCACAATATTATAATTATACTTCGCTGTGACACTAATAAACTTTGCTGTAATTCTAGTAACAATTTTTAAATTCAGATTCTATAATTTTAATTTTGTTATATCTATATTAATGACTTAATAACATATAAATTTATATTGCCATATAAAAACTGTTTTACCATTGTAATTTCGCCATTTCATTCGAATTTTACATATTTTCTAAAAGTAAACATTTTTTAAGTAAATTTAACTCTGAAAAGTAAAATGTCAAAAAATGAAAATTAAGCGACTCTTTTTCAAGACTGACTCAATTTTTACTCTTAAAGTGAGATTCAACTTCAAAGAACTTAAAGAAGAGTTAATGAATCATTTTTACGATACACTGAAAAAAGTCTTGTTGTATTAACAGGAATTCTAGTCAAAAAAGGACAAATCAGAATTTTCTGATTAAACGTATTATAAATCTAGAGACAACCAGAATTCTGATTCACATGAAAAGAATCATCTGATTAATTCACTTTCAGTCTATAGATTCATAATTTTCGCAACGTCACCGATGTGAATTGACAGTAAAGTCAACACAACCTGTGATGCATTCTTTATCGAGAAAGACAGCGAGGAATGCTCGCCAAGAATGTGATCCTTGATTACACTCGACGAAGAAGTCCATCGATTTATTACGAAGTTACGTCGTGAACGATCACAAGACGAAAAAGAAATCAGTTCCGTTGGTGAAGGACGAGCTCCGTTCAGCGTCGTCTTCTCATGGAGAAGGAGAGTATGAAGCAATAAGGAGCCAATATAAGTGAAAATCCCGGTGTTAATATGTGGCATGTATAACCGAGCAAGAGGAATGCTTAATGGCCGGCCAACACGCGATCCCCCTCAGGCCTTTTTCCTTTATTTTCTCCTCTTTCTCTCGATCTTCTCTCCGCGTCTGCTTCACACTCCTCTCTTCCTCCTCCCGCCGTTTTCACCCAGTTACTGTGATCCACCGCGTTCAAAATTCATGAGCGCAGGAGATGAACCGCGAGAATAGCGGAATAAAAGTGCTCGAGTACCTGTTCGGAATATATGAAACATCACATGGGCCGATGACTTCTTACGTGCACCGGTATACAATATTCATACGCGCGCGTATTTATAAAACTTTTTTAATCAAATATTAGATGCATGCCTGATTATTACACACAAGTACATTATAATAAAATTCATAATATCAATTCCAAGAATCATTTTTACTGCGGCTGTAACTAAATCGTTGTAATATTTAACTAAAACAATGAAGTTGAACGATTTAACTGAAAAAATGTATTAAATTTAACTCAAGTTTAGTTTATTATTTACTAAGCGCACATCAATACGGGCGTTGTTTACTTCGAAACCAACTATAGAAATCGATTCATTTATTATTTTCATACACATGGAAGTTAAGAATAACGAAAGCATTGGACTTGAGTTACCATTGCTCTTTTGATATCTAATCAAAGTGTATTTATTTGTATTAATCCCTCAATTATAATAAATATCTATTCTTATCCTTGGACTTAATCAACAGAATTTTTTCCGAAATACATGAGAAACTCTCTTTCATAGATATGTTGCCAAAGAACTCTACTCTCTTTGCTGTTACAATTTCGTAAACGAGTCATAAATTTCGAGGTGAACTCAAAAGGGGATTAATTATGACGTGTATGATTCATTTGGCTTATTGTATTTTTGCGCGATACACTTTACGCGATCGTTTTATCTGTGTGAGTTTCAGGCGCAAATCTCAATTCGCAGTTTTAGAGGAAAAGTTTGCGAATTGCTCTCCTCGCGTCTCCGGCAGCAGCTCGTTTATTGCGGGCTCGATTCTCGCGATCGACCGTGCGGCCGCCGGCCGGCCGGCGGGGACGGCCACGCCTCGATTTCATTCACGGCAGCAAACTCGCGTTCAATTATTCATGCGGAATCTACGCGCCGCGCCTGCCTTCTCTTCCTCCGATTGGATTTAAGTTGCGAAAAAGCGGAAAACGGCACGGCGTACAATCGTGCGGAAATGAATATCTCTTCAAGTAACATTGGATCGAAATCGATTTTTCGCATGTAAAAGAAGCTAAACCGATATATACAAGGTGGGCCAAAAGTCTCGATACAATCAGATATTTTATAAACAAAACTTTTTTGAAAAAATGTTTCATATAAAAGTTGTAGAGTTTCAAAAATACATAAAACGAAGATATTATTTAACCTTGAGTGTAAGAATATAGAGTTTAAAGTCAACTTAAAAATTTTAATGGAAACTCCTACTTTTTATCCAATTATTCTTATAGCTGACATTGAAATCTTTTTAAAACACTGTAATGGAACTTTGATTAAACATTTTTCGAGATACGAATTGACAAGTTCAAATATCGCCGGCATTAGCATTATTAAAATTAATCTTTTGAGAGCTCCTCCATATTCTTATTATACTTCAAGTCTAGAAGTATCCCCGTTTGATGCATTGTTAAAACATTATAATTTTTGTACGAAACATTTTCCCAGAAATATATTTTTGAAAAAAATGATTCGTACAAAAGTTATACAGTTCCAAAGGTAATCGACTGTATACAAATGTTTTGCCTACCCTATATACAGATTTAACGTACACACAGTTTAAACGAGTATAAAAACATCGGTATCTACTCTGTGATATAGATCTCTAATAGGTTTATCAAATAAAAATATATACAAAATTCTACAAGAGGAGAGCTCAAAAATATTGCTTCGAGATCACTGAGCATCAAAAGATTAAATCATGATAGACCGGATATACCCTGAGAATAATCACAATGGCTCTCTATCTCTCTTTTTGTTCCACTCCTCTCTCCCTGTCTCTTTCTCTCCGAGTCCGTTCAGCGGAAAGGAAAGCTAAGCACGCCGCGCTGCACCGACATCGTTTCACCGCCGCGAAACTGGGACGGGGTTTTACGGGCGGTTATTTACGATCGAGGTTATGAGAAAGGCGGGGGCCGTACTGCCACCTCCTCAACCCGCACTCCTTCGCGAAATCTGCAAAAGGGTTGTACCGCCCGTCGAATGCAAATTACGCGAATTACGTTGTCTGAGATTCCGGTTGGATAACAATCAACGCGCTCGCGCTGAACCTGCCGCTTTTATCGGGATACAAACGAAGGAAACGCACGAGCTGAATCACAAAGCTTCAAAGAGACCGAAATGATAATTCATAACCATCAGCTAAATTTGCCGCGCGAAATGTCGCGTATCGATAAGTGCTTCTCATTAATTAGTGACACAAATCGACACTAGAATCATTCTGTTTCTGTTATTCTTGCTAAGAAAGATAGAACGAGTGTTTATCAAAATCTCATTTAAAAACTCTCTGAAAATTTCCAGTATTTTGAAAAAGTATTCATGTTTTTTTTTAAATTTCAGATAAGATTAAATATTTTTTTTAATACAACTTTGGAATAAGATACGACACAAACTGTTTGAAAATTAGTCGAAAACAAGAATTCCACATGAGATTTATCTATTATTTTCTACAATTGAAAGAAACCGCAAAATCTATAAAATAGAAAATTCGCTACGACATAATTCAAAGAGTTTAATATTCTATTCTGAGAGTATTGTTTTTTTCCACAATATTACCCTGATTTTTTAAATAAAAACTCACGAAACATACAAGAATATCTATACTGAAATATACGGATATGTATCATATTTATTATTAACTAATTTTGCATTATTAATGAAAAATAATTAAAAAAACAATGTTTTCAAAAAAAAGAGAAAGAATTTAAATTTAAAAATAAAATTCCAAAAATTTCCCCGAGCACGATAAAATTCCATGAAAATGCTTGGTTTTCAAGAGTAAAAAATGAATTTGAAAATATTCCAGGTTTTCTGAGAAAACATACGTTGACGATACTCATGTCGACTCATGTTTTACTAAATAAAAAGCGTCGTATATATTTCATGAAAAAGAATACACCACGAAAAATGGACGGCCACCACTGGTTCGTGATTACGCGACGACACACGTCATCCATACACATATAGTGACCTATCCGATACACCCCGGAGATATTGAAAACAAAATACGTAGTTCAATTACCGTTAGTCGATCCCGATTGATGGAAATGCGAGATCGGCTCGCGACAGCGCAAACGCATTCTCTCGACGGTGCATGCCAAATTTAGCAAATTTGAATCGCGAATACCGTCAGTCGTGTAATGCATATGAACACGCGCAACACAAACTAACCAGTTTGAAAATTCCATCGGCAATACCGGACTGAATGTGCCGATATACAGCGTGTCCAGGAATTACGAAATTGAAATACTGCGAGTAATATCAGTGGTGAGGTGTATGATCTCGTACCTGACGAACTTTAATAACGTGCCAGCCAGCACGCTCCAGGCCACCATGTATATACGAAATCTCTACGTTTCGCTATCGAAGCGTAGAGATGAATTGCCGGGCAACGGGACACGCTTATTCGAGATACGACGAGCGTAATTTCATGGAGGAAGGCGGTCGACCGTCTAGCGATTCCGCGATCGGGTCAGCGACCTCGTAATCTCCAAGCGGTTCAAGGTCGCGACAGAAGTCCGCAGCGAATAGTATCGCATTCGATTGTCGTCCGGTTGTGACTTTCCACGTCGATTCCAACGGAAATGGATGGACGCCCGAAGGTGAGGGTCGTCGCTCGACATTGGAAATCGATTCGGCGAGATTGCTACCGCGCACTGATATAGTATGATTATGTAACGAACGCCGAGAGGCGAACTTACTCGCGCATATGCTAAGAAAACTCCTTCGCATTGTGCAATTAAAACGTCTCGTTAATGCCGCTGTTAAACTAGTTGTGGAGTTCACCTAAACGTATCAATAATAAAAGGCGATGCGGGCGGCGGCCAGCACGTCGCATTTTAATGACTCAATTTTCCCTCAACAATAATTGTCGAATTATACAGTAATTATACTACGCAAACAACTAAGTTTTTGGAACGTAAACACATAATGAATATTTCTGACGCGATTGGATAATAGGCTATGCGCTACCGCTCTATGTAAACAAATTAAATAATCTCTAATTGAATCGCACGTACGTCCACGGCAACGATAATGAAACGTGGTACAATTACCGCGCGTCGCCCCGCTAATAATAGGAACGCATTTATTCCCGTAAACAACACAGCGCGCGCGGTGATAATCGCGAGTGAACCGCAAAAAAACCGTACGCACTGGACGTGTTTTCCCGTTCGAGATCCGATTGTTTCGAGAGGGAGAGAAAAGCATTTCAACAACAGAGAGCCAGTTAAAAGAGCGCGAGAGAAGAGCACCGGCTGCTGTATAATCCCCGAGGCCGGCATTAGCTGGCGTAGAGCCAACGCCAGCATCCGTTCCACAAATGTCGCTAAATATACACCTAACCGTTCCTAAACAGAGTGCAAAACTTGGCCGATAGCATGCGGACTGTAAGAATCGATGGATGACGATCGCTCTATTCGCTCGTTCATCTCGATCCTTCGATCGTTTTGATCCTCACGTCAAAGTTATACGAACTAACACGGTTAAGCACCTTTGTGGTATTCACGCAACCTAATCTGATATATGTAGAGCAGAATAAATAGAGCCGCCTCGATAAATCAATATCCCGATAATACAAACCAAAAGAAGAAGCAGCGATATCTCTCACCCAGTTATAATATTTCGATAGAACAAGCGAAACGTACGTCTCGATTCAAAGATGTCAAAACTAATGATTCGAATAAACCGAACGAACATCAAAGAAAATACAATGTATAAGATGTAATATAAAACGCGATACGTGATATGCAGAAGAGGGAAAGAGCGATCTGCAGAATGAGTATAATCACACTGTCATAAATAACAACTGCAGTAATGTGACGAAAGATAATCGGCCATCGTTATCGTCGGCCGATAACTCCACACCGGCGACATCGTCAGCATTTACAACACACGTATAATCAATATACAATACACGCGCAAATTACGCACACGAACGCGCGCCGCTCGTGGACCTGCTATTGATTCAAGACTCGCACGATGTGATTCCGGTTTGCGACACGTCTCCTCTGTTGTATGAGTCAACTAAACCCTCCATACATCGGGAAGGCTTCTGAGTAATATACCAAAGATAATCAAGCGAATTTAATAGACGAACGACTGGAGTTGTTAACTCAATTTGATCAAATTAACTCAGACAAAAGAAGAGACAAGCTCGTTAAAGAAATTCTCTCATCTCTCGCTCTCATTTAATCTCGACATTAAATTGGCAATGGAGAACGTTTTAAATTACGTTTATTTTGTCTTTATTCTTTTACGTTTGTGTAAATGATAGACACAAAAATTCTGCTTCTGTTTATAACTGATTAGCTTTAGTTTTTAGTAAATTTAGTGTTCTTCTAATTAGATAATAAAAATTATACGTCCGAAGACTTAATATGAAAATATTTATGTGAAAATATTTACCAGCGTGTCTGTCTATATATCTCTATGCGTATGCACATATTGACGCATATAAACGGAATCTTTTCTCCATTCCACAACAAATAGCGTCATTAATATCGGCTTTATCGTCACGCGGTAGACGACGTAAAAAGAGGATCGTTCCGCGACTCGATCTTAACTGACTCGCCGCAAACTCCGTAACGGCGTGACTTTAAAACTAAGTTTAACCGGCACATTGTATGCAAACGATGAACGGATATGTGCAACAGACGATAGTATAACTCTATTAGATAAAACGAGATGCGAGCAATGTAAGCAGATGTAATTGTCGATTAACCGAGGAAAAATTTTCTTTCAATTATCGTGTTCTTGTGAATTAGTATAAATTAATTTGACGAGTATATACTTATTCAAATGTTAAACTAAAAATTTATAGTATTAAATGAAACGCTCTCGTAAAAAGTATTGATGGAGAGAATACAATTTTCTCTCTTTTAATGTGAATACTAGGAAATAAAAGTCTTAAACGGTCAAGCATCAGTACTTAAATAATTCAGTGTGTAAATTTTAATACATATTCAACCCTGTAAACTGCCCGTCGAATTTAATTTTCGGTCTTGAAAGCGCAATTCTACATCAAAACTATATCACAATTTAAATTGTTTATAAGCAATTTAATAATCTGATGCTGATAAGCATCTATAAAATAGATTGCGTGAAGATATAATTATTATTCTAATTTAATCGACTATTAATATTTAATTAAAAGTGAATGTTTCCTTCTGCCCGATCGTCGTCGCTTCGTCAAACACGTGACGTTGAACTAGTTTCAAAGCTAACGAATGTAAAAGATTTAACGCCTGCGCGACGATTTAAGAATGGCAAAACACGAGTTCAAGAGTCGTTTTTCGAGAACGTTGACGCCGCGCGGAATCGTCTCTTCCAACAACAGGGTGATATCGTGCACGCTTCCACGCCGTTTAACGAACGACCGAAAGAAACCAGCGGAACGAAACGCGTGAGCGAGAAGAAGCATAGACGAGAGGAGTGAGAGAGGAGAATGAAAGACGAGACGAGAGCGAACAAGAGAAAGAGAGAGAGAGAGATGACTCACGTACCTACGCCGGATCTACCTGAAGATTATAGTCGGCGAGATACTCATGGTCAACCAGAACCATAGTCATTCCCTCCTTCTCTCTTCTTCATGCTCGTCAGATCTCTGTATCTCTACCTTGCGTCCATAGAGAAAAAAAAAAAATAAGAACTTGATCTCGAACTCGGTCGAAATCGTGCGGGGAAGCAGGATGGATAGAAGGACGATAGAGCTAGATAGCGTACACGAGAAAGAGAAACCGACAGACAGATAAGGATGGATCGAGAACAGACAGTACCGAAATATCAACGACCGCGAAACAAACGTCGTCGACTCGGTATCCTCGCTCTCTTTCTTCCTGTTCGTCTCTCTTACTCTCTCTCTCTCTCTTTGCCACATCTTCCCGACTCCCGCCGCGCTCGAACGGACGTGCCCGAAACAGACGTTTTTTCCGCCTTGTCCAGGATTTATGTCGACCGATCGTGGGCAGAAAGCGGCGAGGGTGCTGACAAAGAGAAGTGAGTCGCGGCGACGAAAACATGAGAGAAAACGGCGGGTACATAACGACGTCATGATGCACGACGACGACGACGACTCTTTCCTCTTTCTCTTTTATTCCGCGAATAGGCCGAGAAGAATGTCTCATTTAAGCTAAACGACCGCACACGTTTACAATTGTTACACCTCCCGGAGATAGAAACGTCGCTTTCGCTTGAAAATCACGCGAAAGCGGGAGAACTTTGCGGGATCAGTGATCTTTGCACGAGACACACAGAGATCATGATTACGAATATCTTCTGCTTCCCGTCATGACATCATTACGTCGATAATAACGAAAGTCGCACTAAGGTTAAACGTTCTCGGTGAAAAAGTAAATCGTTGCGAAAAATCAGCTATTATCAGAATTTAATTTACTTTAATGATGCATTATTATCTACGGAAGTAATGCGCCTTAGTAACTTTCGAGGATTAGATTAAATATTATCTTGCAGAAGAGAGATTAATTTTTAAATTATCATAGATCAAAATAAACTACACAATGTCTAAAGATTCTACCAATTTATTCAAATTTAACTCGTCAAAAATTAAATATTTGAGATCCAACTTCTAATTAAACGTAACTGCTATATACTTAAATGCAATTTGTTAAGTTCAATTAACAGTAATTTGATTGAATTGAAACTTAAATAAACTTAAAAATTAATAATTTGCGCTTTAATCTATTAATAATATAAATTAAAGAAAACGAGCAAATATATATTAACATAGTATATTCTTATAATTTGAATAAATATAAATTAAGAACGTTTCGTACTCAGCCTTCTTCAGCTAATATATTGTATAAAGCAATAACATATAAATATACACGTTTGAAAAATATTATAGGTATATATACATATATAATTTAATATAAAATTCAAATTCATATCTAAAGTTAAAAAGGTCACATGTATAAAAATTACAAAAGATCAATAAGAGGTTATTATATCGAAAGCTGTTGTTGTATTTTTTGCTTTAATCTATTTAGAAATCGAAGAAATTTTGAATTAAAGACTCCCTCAACATTCGAAAACAGATGGATGTCTCGAACATTCACTCGACGCCATCGAATCGTTACGGTTATGATCGCGATTCTAATCCCGACCGTAAATCATGTCTCTTGCGCGTCGACAGTTCATTGCGATTGCGAAATGACGTGACGACCAAACGCTCGTGAACGAGAGTGTATGATATACCGAGCGGCGCGCTCCGACTCCAAAGGCGGTGTCAGGGTCACGTATATTTTATGCGAAGATACATCTGATCGAGTGACGAAGCTTGAAGAACGTACCGCTTGGAGAACACCTGAATTAATAACAAGTATCGAAAGCAGAATACAGATATCGGATGTGAAATCCAAGTGTGTAAAAAATATGTGTGTAATTAATTTTCCATTTTGTGTGTGTATGCACGGAAAATAAATCACACACGTACCGTAATTACTTTTTATATACATAAATTTACAGTAATACCGCCGCGATAAAGAACATGCAGAATGGCATTCGGCTTTCATCTCTCAACAGATTAGATTAAATAAACTCTTTTTTTTAATCCTTTTCTAAATTATACTTTCATTCGATAAATTACGTAATCAAATTGAGCCTTCAAACGATGTGCCAAGTCACGTTTTCTTTGATTCCAATCGAAATGCAATAATAATTTATATTAAACGAGAGTATGTCTGACACACACAATTCGCTGTTACTTCTCAGACTGCAAATGCACCCGTTAAACAGTGAATAAATAAATTTATTGAAATAAATTTATTGGATTAAAATTAGCTCGATGTACAAAGTGATAACATATCCCACTCAGTCACACGTATGCATATCGAAATTAAAATATCAATAGTCGAGTTAATAATTCTCTCTTTTATGCTTTTTTTGGTACGCTGTAATGCTATATACATTGCACATTTTAGTCGACTACATTTTTATACGTTTCAATTCTCAGAAATTCGATGACGCAAAAAGAATTTAAACGTGGCTCGTATAATGCAGCGTCGTTTTATGCAGCACAAGCGCATGTAAAGTTAACAAGTCGATCCTTCGCTCGTCAAAAAAGAAACTATTTGTGAGGTATGGCAAGCGAATGAGCACCTGCGGTTTCATTGAGCAGCCAGCGTGCCACATATTGTTACCCGTATAACTTTCTATCTGTCAAATTATCATATATGTATATAAAAACGTAAATTATTAAAAAGTCAAAACACTTCAGAATCCTATCTTTTAAACAAGAAATACAATACTAATCTAAAAAATAGAAATGGTCAATAATAATCGCTTGATACTTTCAATGTTAACAGAGATAGCCTGTAAAACCGCTCAAAATTACCGCTGAAAATCGAAACAATCAATCCTATATTGCGTTATAAATAATAAGCACGATAATAATATATAGAAATATCCGAGTTGTATCATATATTATTTACTTATTTGAAAAAGTAAATATTCATTAAAATTCTCAATAATTACCTATTATCTATAATAAAGTTTAAAAATATAGTCATTTATTGTAACGTATAATGTGTGTATGTGTGTGTGAAGCTGTTTCTCAACAGTTTACGAAACAAAATTACTGTTTAAACAGAACGACGCTTCGTAGATAACATTTCATAGATAATGCGGAGAGGAGGGGATAAGAGAGTAGATACAAAATTAATTTCAGTCACGTATCCATCCAATGATTTCCAATTAGCATTCAACGTTAAATCCGGCGTCAGATAAAAGTGAGTTATCTCCACGAGCCAATCTTTTTTTCGAGAGCACTTAATTCGACGCAAATTTCCGGCGAACGCGAATGCAACGAGATTATAGACGCGACAATCGCTCGTATAATTGATTCGGACGCGTTCACCCGCGGACGATCTCGTTTCTCTCTTAACAAGCGTTATTGTTACGCCTGCTCTCGTTTGACCTAAATGCAGAGAAGCCGATTCCCAGTTGTCTGTCAGTGTGTCAAGGCCGCCGGCGCGAAGGATGCGCGACATCGCAATCGGAACGAATCGTTCGTGATTCGCTGACTGATTTGAAGTAATCCTTTCACTGTCCTTAACAATCACCAAGACCCCGACGCGGCGGCGTTTCGTTCAAACTCTTCATAAATATGAATAAAAAAGCTCGCGAGAGAAATTTGCATGCGGCATTGAGTATTGATGAAGCTTTCTTACGGAAAGTACGGAGCACATCGAGTTTACAATTTTATACTTTCATTTTTTCAACTTTATTTTCAAAACAGCTTTTCGCTTGATTCTGCCTTTCTCAAAAATCCATCAGATTATATCTCTGTATACATTTTCTGTGTATTCATGTAATAAATGTTTCTGGATTCGCAACGAGGTCTCTACTACGCTTAGGAAGTGCCGCGCAATCCGGATTCTCATTAAGATAAGCGGACGGTATGTGCGATTTAAAACCGTGATCAAGCAAAATCGATGGTACTTTTAATGTTTTAATTGCCGGAGATCCGTGCAATCGTCGCGTCGTCACATCGTGTGATCATTTTAATTTATTGTTCCGAGTGACTCTTATACGTTCATCACGAGATCGAAAACCAAATTTTGTTCCCACAATTCGTATCGTATACAATAATGTAGTAACACTCGAGTAACATAAACAACATTTCGTTGGCTTCATCTTCTTCAATGAGATAAATTTCAGTGCATTTAAACATTTGTATCTCACAGCTTAATATGGACATTAAATAACGTATTCTGCGGTTTTCAGCATTTTGATATAAGTATCTCAAATTTACCGAAAAAAGTCTCATTCTAACAAAAATTATCTGAGAATCAAAGCATACAAAATGTTTATAAATATATAAGTTGTATTTCCCTTAAAAAATTCTTAATTTACATAGTCAAGTAAGATAAATATTTTTACAAATCTTCAAACATCTAAAAAGCGCACACAATTATAATCAACAAACTATATTTTAGAGATTTTCATAAATTCTTTCATAATAAAAATTCTTTAAAGTTATAAGAAAAAACATTTAATTTATGAGAAACGGTTTAGACTGTAAAAGATTAAAATAAAAAGAAATTAATAAAATCGCGAGCAAATTGTCAGGTCCGATTACATTCTTCATACCGATGACCTTGACATACCTAGCAGCTGCTGGAAATCAACCCTTACACATTCAGGTTCACCGAGATTTCATAAAGAGAATAATTCGGATTATTGCGACCTTGAAGCATTTCAACGTGAAAAGTGGTCGAGCATTCCAAGTGTAATTAAGTGCTTTTGCGCGTTGCTTGTTGTAACGTTAATAAGGACATTATCATAAACGAAATTCGATGTGTTTGTACGCTCGCACGAATTTCGTCATCTGATTGTGGCGGGGATAATTGGTAACGAAGTAACTGACAACAAATTCGGTAAAGAGCGCTCGTGTTGTTCGCGGTGTAGATATAAAATCTTTTTTACCACGGCTGCCGGGATATAATTGACCGACAGAGGGGTAGTCGACTCTCGACGGACGAAAAAGGTCAGGGGTGATCCATTTCAGCGGCGGTGGAGTTCATTAATGATATTAAATGTGCGCGCGCGAACGACCGCGTTAAAACACGTGCAGATCTCAGCTTTGTTACTTTTAGCCTTATCATTTTACATTATTTCCCTTTTCCTGTTCCATTTTCCCTATCTTTCCGAATCTGACATTAAAAATGACACTACTAAATATAATATTTAAACAATAACCATTGGTTTGGTCACATGGCAATACTTTCACAAATTTACTGACATTTCAATATTTATCATTATTAAGATTAATATTTCAAAATTGATTACAATATTATAAAGAAAAATAATTAGATAAACAGTTATTTTTTCGATTGTATGAAAATACCTCGTTTCAATGGCACGATATGAAAAGACAGAGAAATATGTCAAGAAAACTCGTGCATTTCGCGGTGTTACACGATTGCCAGTGAAATCCTCAGCTGGACGGTTGCCAGCCAACCAGCCAGCCAGAGAGCGTACCGACGACTGAAACCAATCTACCGGATTATAAGTTACTCTCTTCCTAGACATGCGGCGAGGTCACGTCGCTGTTTATATCCGAAACCGGAAGACAATTCCCGCCCACTGACATATTAATAAAGAGAGATTCTGATTACGTACAGTACTAAGCAATGTCAGAAATAGATTATCATCTCTGCTTTTCCTTCGTTATTTGAATATATTTTCTCTAAAGAGAGAGAGAAATCCGCCTACATATTTCCTGCTAATACAAATGAATTTAATATATAGTATGATAGAAGTAGGATGTCTCGTTTAAAAGCAATTACAGGAATTTGAGAGATACATTAGAATACAATATATTAACCTCAAATATATGAAATTTATAATACATAACAAAATAAATTGATTTATCCCTGTGTAGCCATATATGATGATGGAATTAGAATCGTATATTTACAACTGCTGCCTGTAACTTTCTCTTTTCCAGTCGAAGAATTAGAAATTATAAAAATCAGGTCGAAAGTCAAATAAATTTTCTCGCAAAAAGGGTGGAATGTTGCTCGAGTGCAAGTTTTCTCTGGAACGCAGCCGGATCTATCTGAAATTATGGTATACAATGTTATAATCAAGGAGAGATACTCACAACTCATATACAAAGAGAGAACCTCACAATCGCATTAAGACGACTGAGAACGAAGCTATTGACGTCTCTAGAACTTGAGAAACATCTCGTTACCTAGAATAACTTGTCGAGTCAATCTTTTGTTTGCGAGCACGTTGTTCAATAGTTCAATGTCAATATACTTCAGTTTGCACGTATCTCAAATCAATATCTTTGGAAATAATTCAAAATAAAAGAACGAATATTTTTCTATCTATTATATGACAGCTAAACTACAAAATAACCCAAAAATTAGTTTCTTTTTTAAATAATTTTCTTTCTTCCTGGAATACCAAATTTGTTCCTTATAAACCAAATATCGTTTGTTCGTGTGCTTTAAAATATGAACGCTTTGTCATCGCGCTTTCTCTATTGATAGATCACAGCATAAAATTATATCTAGAATTTTTGTTAATCTTTATTAAACATATTTACAACTATAGTTTTATATAATTTATGTATACTTCTACGATATATGAATAATTAAATTGTTCCGATTAATAATTACAACAACAAAAAAACGGATCTTATAGTTACCCAGGTAACAAACACATGTCATTTTGACGTCAAGTGCAGACCAAAAATTGACCAACCGATGTTATGACATTATTATGACGTCGTCATAATGATGTTATAATGACTTCATGTTTTGGTCCTCCTTAATTCTCCATTTAGAAACGTTCTAACATGACAGCGTATAATTTGCGACATTAGAACGTCATTAAGACGTTATTAAGACGTCACATTGACTAAAATTTGACGTCAAAATGACGTGCGTTTGCTACCTGAGTAGATACTCATTGCTCACAACTCATGATTACTATTTGTGATGCACTCTAATTAATAATACTAATAATTCTCACAGCAGTATTGCTTCAGTTATACACGATGATGATGAAAAATTGACATAAACGAACGAATAGAGCGCCAATTGTCTTTCCTGTGATCCTAGAATATCGTTTCACGAATCGAGCTTTCAAGATCAAAGCCAAATCACGGCTTTGCAAAGAAAAAAGGGGAGAGAGGAATAATAGGCTGTCAAACGATCGCGTTTTCATCCGCGCGCTGACTCCTCGATACGCAAACCGGTTTAATGAGGTCTATCGTGAAATGTCGGACGGGTTATAGTCATCGACGTTCCAGGTGGATGTCATGGCGTGATGGCATAACTCGCCGTGATAGAACCCTTGATGGCATTTCCTCGTTTCCTTCCGGTTGCGCAGGTTCGGCCGGCATAAACGAGAATGCGCCTCAAAGAATTACTTTTCTGATTTCAATCCGCTTTGTTATTACATTTTCTCTTGAATAGATCATATATTGTAACACAAAATTATATTTAGAATCTTTACTAATCCTTATTAATTATATTTACAACTGCATCTTTATAATTCATATATATTACTTATTAAATTGTTCAAATTAGCAATTGCAAAAAACCGTTTCGTTGAATTAAAATTTGTATTTAAAATCGTAGAATAATAATTTTATACAGTCAAAATATTTTTACTACTTTTGACATTATTAGAATTAACATGTATAATTATCATATATAATCGTACAAACTGCGTTATTTATTCTCGAAATATCCCGAAGAACATTATTAATACATATGGGATCGGAACGGAAGATTTACGACTGCTGTTATCGCGATCGACAAGCCAATTCGGAACGAATAAAGTTTGTTTCGACGGTCAATAAACGGCATCGCAATCAATTACCGCCTTTCCCCTCCGAACGTCGAAGAGCTAAAGGAACGATTAATCCTACCGAATACTGAAATACCCAGAATTATAGGGCCGTTTCGTTACACGTCCGCGTTCGCGAACGGAATCGATTGGACATGACCGGTCAGTACAACGATCGTCATTATTAACTGCATTACACGCGTAACATCGTAGAGCAACATGATTATATAACGGTCACAATTATTGACCAATCGACTCGAAGTCCAGACGATATTGATTCACGTATGGGATAAGGGGAGATCGTTGGATACAATCGCCTAGTAATGTTCATTCAATGCACATGCTTCTTACTCTCTTTCTCGAACGCATCGAATGGATTTTAACGTGAGACATTTCGCTCGTAATTAAAAGATTCTTACTCCAAAGAATAAACAAGCCCATTAATAACCTGAGACATTTTCGTGAAAAAGCCACGTTAACTTTATAAAATATATATAACTATACAACTCTATAATACTTGAAATTTTAACCGTACATAATTATATATTTCTTCCTAAAAGTATAATTAACCGTAATTATGCAATAACATTGTTAATATTTGATCTCAAATTATTTGCACGATATATCATCTCATAAAAGTGCTCAACTACTATACTTGATAAAATTACTGAAAGCCTATATTCTTTTAAATACAATAACAGTCATATATGTATAAGCGCTTGATTTTAAGAGTCCCTTTCTCTACTTTGCGTTTCTCTCTCTCCCCCTATATTCATACGCGAATTTCCAACATCCATATTTATATAAATCCGTTCTCTTGAATAAATTCCCCTCTGACATTACTTCGTTGTGCGTCCTACTCAAACGCAGCAACGTCAGTGCGTGCGGACAAAATTGCAGAGTACGAACAGGTGAGAACATCGAGGTTCAAAGGGCGAGATGCTGTACATGTGTCGCACACGTGTCGAGACTGTAACGGGGAGGGAGCGGGGAGGAAATTGTCTGCGTCGGGGAGAAAAGAGACGGCGCGCTTTTTTCGCGGTATCGCATGGGTGTATGTGTATGTACACGTGTGTATGCATGCGCGCACGTTGTCGAGCCGTTCACAGGCTAACGCGCAATATGCAGCAGCATGCGCTCACCGCAGAATAGGTCGCCCGCGTGGCGATGCGACCACACTCCGACGCTATAATTACCTACGCGCGCTGCTCTAACGGGTATCTTTGCTGCGGTTGTATACGGAAACTAAATTATTCGGGCTCCCGGGTACGCGCGACATAAGACCTCCTTTCCCGTTTAATAACGACCCGCGAGGTGGAATTTTCGCCGCCAATCTGCAACCGTCCGCGGCGGCCACCGCGTTAACCCTTTATCTCTCGCCTCCTCGTGACGCGCGTACAGATACCAAATATCGCAACATATCGACATACGAAAATAGCAATAAGCTATACTGTTAGATACGAAAAGAACAATGGCAACTCGAGCCTTTAAGCTAAATAATACTTTGTTATTTGTGACTTTCGTGTGTGTGTGTGTGTGTCGAAATATTAATTATAATTCATTTCTACTGTTAGTTTTAAAGTAAACAAAACCCATTCGTTTACATATGCATTTAGTAAATAATAAATTTGAGTCGAATTTAGTAAATTTTTTTCTTCACAGATAAATTGTTTAACTCCATTGTTTTAGTAAAATTAACGAAATTTAGATAGAACCAGATGCGAGACTTATAGAAATAATTAAAAATAATTCAAACTGGGTGCAACACACGTGACATTGCAAATTTAATAACATATTGCGATAATAAGTTGTAACTTCAATAGTTGTCACTTAAATTATACATTTGTTATATTAATAATTATAACGTACGTGAAATAATTTTCAATTCATCAGAAAATAAAAAAACACTGTTACAGAATAACAAAAAGCCTCAACTATAATAGGTGTATACGTATTTAATATTTTATTAATAAATCAATAAATCGATAGCTTTGTCGAGTAGTCAAACAATGAAAAACTGAACGATTTTATTTTCTTTCCGTGAATCAGTCCACTCAATAATGTAACATTTACCGCACAGATATATAACTGTCATGATTAATTTTCAGCCGAAAGTCTTTTCTTCAAACTACGCGTAAACTTATGAACTTGATACGTTATAGTTACTTTACATATTTCAGAAAATTGTCGTTAAAATTTAAAACACATTAGTTTTATAGTAACAATAAAAACAATTATTTTATAGCATTATTTAATTCAGCACATAAAATTCTTGACTGAAAAATTATAGGTTCATCATGTTCGACTAAATAATGTAATAATAAATATGTACTAAACGTACTTTCCATCAATCATATTTCTTCACAACGATTGAAAGAACGATAATAAGAACGAATTACAGTCATTGTCGCCAAGAAAACTCAAAGGAGGATTCAACGGTTGACGGTGGAAACGAAACACGCGATACGTCGAAGTCGTAATTTCTACCAGAGTTAGACAGAAGCGAAACCATCGCTTCCGTCGAATCACAACTACGAGAAACTTGAGTGTCTCCCCTGCGACAACAAAATGCAAGTTGCGACATCGTGCAACGTCGATGCAGCGAGTGCACGCTATGTAGAGACGCCAGTACGTGACAGACACACGGGAGTCCCGCGCGTGCACCAACCGCTCTTCCGGCGTGTAATTTTCCCGCACAAGTTAATATTACCGGCGCGGTAATTGTTCGCTACCGTTAGCGGATCCTCCCCGGAGTTGGCCGGGTTCACTCGCATATTGACCAACGAAGATCTTTGTCCCGAGTGATTGAGAGCGACTCTCTTTTGTTTCCCTTTCTTTGAATGTTGATCACCGTTATTTCGAATTGACAGTTATTCGAATCGATGAAATCAGCACGCTGATGTAGCAAGGCTATTACACGGTTTATTCGCACGATCCGAAGCTTGAAATCGTCGCCATTGAATCTTCGTTATAATACAAAAAAAAATATAAAAAAATAAAAACATAGTAAAAATATAAATAGATAAAAAAAAGTTATGACTCTCGAAAGAGGAAACTATTTGTCGAGGAATTTGCAAAAAACACAATTTTCGTTGTGTTTTTCACCATCGTCCCAACACGGAAAGAACAATTTTGATAAAATATCTAAAAATTTACCTGGGATACACGGAAATCTGAATATTGTTAAAGCATCAAAATAATTACGTAGAAACCTTAAAAGCCTGATGAGCAATGCTGCAAAAAATTTTGACATTTTAGCAGCCAGCTTAAACGTACATAATTATTTTAATGGGTCAACAAAATTATTTTCAGATTTATATTTATAACTAAATTTTTAGATACTTCGACAAAAACTCTCTTCCGTGTACGGGTATAGAAAGTTGCGAAATTGCCGACCTTAATTCGAAAATGATCGAAAAATGCAATTTTGTTTTTTTCGACTACCCGCAAATGTTACTTTCGGCGGCCTTTCATAATGCGAGGGACGTCCGAGCGAGCGGTTAGAGCGAATCGGGGATTCGCGGAATAAGGCATGTCGGCTGGCAAGGCGGGAACGAGTCTTTGCGCGCCGTGGCGCAAAGTGCCGAGGAGAAAGCGACCTACTTGCGGGTCGAGTAATTATAAGCCTTGAACCGGAGTAAACGAGTCGTCGAGCGAGCAAGCTGCGCGGTCGGATCGCCGCAGTTCAGGCTGAACGCTGTGAAACCAGAAATGGAAAATAGAATCAAAACCAAACTCTGAAAATTCTTTCTCTCCAAAGGTAAGCAGCAATTTGAAAGACATTAAATAAATTAATAAATCCTGATTATTTTCAAGAATAATTACGTAATGTAAGAATTATGATTCCGCGAGAATGTAAACTTTAGACAGATTAGATAATAAACAAGTAATTTATACATACTGTATCGTATCTCAAAAAAGTTCCCAGTGATTAAGCTTGGATTTATATATTATATAATAAAGTAGCGCTGAGGGAGGGGGGGATCTACCTCCCGTAGCTCCAGCAGACAGTTAAATTCTAATAACATTTTATATTTCTCGAAAAGCACGTAATTATTTTTGTCGAACATTTAATGTAATAATAACATTATAAATATTATGTGTAATTTACTAATATATAAAATGTGCTACAGAGATCCAACCAAATGTAATTTCCCGAATAAAATATTACTTTGTTTTTCACAATTTAGTGCAATACGAGATACATATATGTTTCGTACCATCATTATAATAGAATTATTTAGTTAATTAAAAATAACGCATGAATACGTATTTTAATTTAATTATTAAATATGAAATTTATAAAAATTTAATTTCAAATGTTACTATAGTAAAAAAGCAGGAATATATTACACCCCGCAACACATCCCCGAAACGTTACGATTAAATCGAAACACGAGAATACAGACGACGCGACGAGTCGAAAGTACGGATTGTACCGGGTGTCGTCAATTCTCCGAGATACACGCCTCTCTCTCTCTCTCTCTCTCTCTCAGCGGGCCAGCTCAAACGCGCAAAGTTCAACGGTCGTACGTGGGTGTTTCTGACCCCGGCGAGGATACCGGCACGGTGCAGAGGGCAACGCGGGCGTCACGACGGTGGTTCCCGGGAAGGGCGCAACGCGTGTCGGGATTTCGCGCGAGTATACCGGAAGTAGACTGCGCTTTGCGCATCCACGCTTTGCGCCGCGTGGGCTTTCCCGCTCTCCAGCGTCGCGACGCTCCGCGTCGGGATCGTCGGGCGTCGTGGCCGCTGCCGCCGCCGCTGCATTGATCGGGAGGCCTCATCCGCCGCCCGCCCGCCCCCCCGCC
>NW_017276629.1:769740-836553 GCF_001594065.2 Cyphomyrmex costatus | reverse complement strand
TTTTAACAGAGCACGATTTTTGCGATCGTCTGCTCGTCGATCGCGCTGACGGTCGCGAAACCGGCGCCGGAGCCACCGGTGAGTTCATACTTTCCACCCTCTGGAGGTGGTGGTGGTGGTGGTGGTGGTGGTGGCGGCGGCGGCGGCGGCGGCGGCGGCGGCAGCGACGGTGGCGATGTACAAATTTTGGTTGCAACTGCAACCCGATGTTTTGCGATCGTGCTGAATGACGAGTCAATAGGACAGCCGCGAGCGAATTGAAATCCGATAACACGAGATTCATCGTTCGCAGCAAATTGCACTTTTTTCAAACAATCCGATAGTTTACTTATTTATCTTGAGATTTTTTTTTTTAATATTCTAGAATATTTCTGAAAGGATTATCAAGTGATTATCAAATTAAGAAGTTTGTTAAATGAAATTAAAATAAATTAATTAACTGTTTTATACTGTGTATTAACAACCATATCAAAGGAACAAGAATTCAATTCCTTAAGTTAAATAACTCTGTTGTTTTTAACTTCCATGTCAAAATGTAAATGAATCCATTTCTATGGTTATTTCCAAGTTTCCAAGAAAACCACACATTTATTAAGGTGCATGCACTTGGTACATAACAAACTAAATTTGAATTAAATTAATGACATATTAAGTAAAAACAATGGGAATATATAAAATTAATTAAAAACAACTCAAATTAGATATAATTTAACATTATAAATTTAGTAGTGTACAAAATCAATAGATAGTTACATCTTGCAAATATTTATACCTATGCATTACATAAAACATGCAATGAAATTGTTTATTGACGAGTTAGATAAATTAATATAATTATAAATTATGAAACAAGTTAATTATTTCTGTATTTATTTGTACTTTAGAGAGCATTTCGGTTCAATTAATAGGTAAATAATTCTTTAATATTTCTTGTTATTCGAATGCAACGCATAAATTAAATGTACCATTAAACGAGAGCTTTTCCAGCATGATTTGTTAACAAATCAATAGAACGGGTTTGACAGAGACCGATGAATATAGTTAAAGCAATGCAAATTCACGAAAGCGAGATATTCAAACATGAAGCCATGAAAGTTTTATTAATAAATCAGTACAACCCCGATCAATACCGAAATCAAATCTACTCGATTCGGCCAGCTCAATCTTAAGTAAAAATAATTCTAAGAAAACGAGTAAATATACGATTGATACTGTCTTTCATTACGCGGTAATATAATGTTCCTTTTCGCAAATAACATGTGATCTCTCTTAAGAACTATTACTATCTGCTCTGATTTACGTAAATATAAATTTATTCGCTAATTAGAGAACGAATATCTATATCATCATGATACAGAGTATTCGAAGAAATTCGCAATGAATAGCAAAAAGAGCGGATCGGGAAAATTGATGAGGCCGCGGAAATGTCCGAGATCGTAGAAATGTCAAAGTTTAAGACGCGAATTAACACCCGCGCGCATGTTCTCAGAAAACAGTGTGACGAAGGTCGTCGCGGTATCTGCAGTTGATGCGACTTCGCGTAGCTGCCGCCTCCGCCTTCGGCACGTGGACCCCATTAACCTTTCGATAAAGCTTTGATGTGTACCGAATCAATTTACCGGCTTACTCGTTAAAGTTCACCAATATACTCGTTATCACGGTGTATCGACGTAAATTGCTTCGTTCGCAAACTTATGAGACAACACGGTGACACGGATTCATGAAGGGTGCGTTAAAGTGATCAAAAAAGAAGATGCCTCAGGGTTACATGCGGGAAAGATAAATATCTGTTACATTCTTCATTTCCATAAGCCTTGCAAAAATAGACACGAGACCAACGGCATATATAATATGTATACATAGACCAAGTATTCCCAAGCTTTCAGTAATGTGAAAAGAATGAAGCAAAAAAATTGACAGTTTAAGTGACCGCTGAGGATTTATGCATTTTCATTCTACATATTTCACGTCTGCGATTGTTAAGCGCACTTTCCTCTCTCTCTCTCTCTCTCTCTCTCTCTTTCACATGCACGCTCTCGCATGCACGAGATACTTATACTCGTACCGAAATATTCTTTAAACTACAATTAGATGTTTGCGTCTAATAACTGCAGTTATAATCAATAAAAACTAAAAAAAAGAGTACCGTCATAAATATACTAACGATAAAATATTCTATTCTGCTCACAATTCTGCTTAAATAAAAAAAAATGTTCACGTGACGAGTTAGGTAAACTCATTCGTGCCGAGAAAAGGGCGACGAACGTTCTACAGAGGGGTCAAAGTTTTTCCACTCGCCAGCTACCTAATACCGTCGCTTCTCCATCTGTTTTACGACGACCGAGGAATTTCACGAAGGCGAAGACGACGTGAAAATTCGAGCGGAACAAGGAATCGGTGTGTTTCGAGATCTTCTCGAGGAAAACGCGATCTGGGAAAAGGGGAGAAAGATGATAAAAAAGGAATAGGGTAAGAACAGGAATGTTCGTCTCTCGTCGTGAAGGAACAATTTCCTCATCATCTCATCGAAATCTCCTTGTTAAAGACTGATAAAGAAAGCTCATTTCGATCTGACTTGAGAAAACGAATAATCAGGCATAATCGGTTCTTATTATTTCGATCCGAAAAGTGAACACTATTCGATTACAAAATATTTATCTCTCGAATTTATTTTATTTAGCGAAATTTTCAGTCTTACTGAAAGAAAATTTCCTCATTCTTTTATATCGATATCACTTCGCGATTTAAGTTTATCTACCCAAAACTATATCTATTTTAATAATTAAGAGTTCATGATTGGTTTTACAATTTTTATTTGTCACGGATATAAACAAACTCTGGAAAATATTTACCGCGTTATCTTTGTTTTTGCGAAACATGCACCTATTAAGAACAGTGAAAATCGCAATTCACGCCGAATATCGCGCAACAAAAAATAGAATCACGTTGGATTACCCGAATGCACGTCAACGCTCCATTCGTCGAGCTGGTTAAAACGAATAAAAATGCACGAAGCGTGTCCGTGAATATCAACGAAATACTTCGTCGCTAAACGTTTACAACGACTGCTACGAATAAACAATCTATGACACGATCAATGCTTGTTTTTTTTTTTGTTAACGTATTCATCAAAATTGTGAACAAAATCTATAAAACAATTATTAATATTACTTATCTATATTGGATATATACAATAAACACATCAGATGCAAAATGATTAAACTCGTGGTTTAATAAAGGCTACACACGAAATAAAAAATGTTTACGCAGATTTACATTGGATTAATTAAAGTAGAAGAAATAAAATGTACAAAAAGGCGCATTTTAGTAATTAATAAGATCTCTTATTAATTATATTTCACAGAGAAAAATTTTGAAGATCTGAAATCAAGAATTACGGCAACCAAAAGTTTCAAATATGGAAACTTCAAGAGGATTTCCTAATTATACATCTTCAATAATTTAACTCTTTATTTTCTTCAAGCAAACAATTCTTATCATGACTCATTTATGAACTGGACCGCAAACGCTTCAAGCAATACCGTTTCATCATTTTTACGGAACATATAAATCCACCAGCCTTGAAAGAGTTAACATTGCGATTCCGTAACGAATAGAACGGCAAAAGATCATATAGAATGATTTCAATGTACTGCGTGTGTTTTAAAAGAACCCAAAAACGTACAAACCATGTACCGCAATATCAACGGGATTCACTGACGGATAAATGCGAGTTTATTCACCATGGTTGTCGCAAATAAACGATCGCTCCCTGGTTGATCGCTCTCTTGTTCGTCCCCATTTGGAAATCACATGTCAAAGGGTGTGTGAAGTTGACATCCCTATGCTTCGAAATCGCAGTTCTGTTAAGAGTTCTACGGATTATTTAGAACAAAAAGAAGAGCACCAGATAGTTTTTCAAAAGAGTTCCATTCGATATAAAATAATAAAAGTAGACTCAAAAAAATGAGGGTGCTAACTTCACACCCAACGTCAGCATCGAATAGTTCTAAATAGTTCGTTTAGTGTAATTTTGATTAGTATATACTATATATGATATTATATTATAGTTTTTGTTATAATTTTTTTTTAAATTAACATCGAGTTCAGTAGGATAGTTTTGAATAACATATTTGATTTCTTTCCTCGATGAATTCAAGATAACGCTATTACGTAGATATCGTGCAATCATGTATTTCACAGAGAGAATTTCCAGCGAATAGCAGCATACTCATGAGCGGCTTCTCACATGTATGCGTATTCTCATGCAAATCCTGCTTTGTACGACGACCTAGAAAGCTGTTAAGTGGCATGGCAACGGTGGCCCGCGCAGCTACCAAGACGCCGTTACGATTCTATCCGCTTTAAGAAAACCAAGTCGGTTGAATCAAGTTCGGTAAACTATAGACGACAACCCAACGAATTCGAGATTTATAAGCTGTGGAAGAATTCTTCGGGCTAAAATTGCGCAACCTACTAGAAAAAAATGCCAAAACGATGTATATCCGATTCCACGGTTACAGGTTTTTATCACGCTTATTGACAGTACAATTACATAATTTAATCCCAACGATTGCTGACTTGAATACAACATGAACTATAAAAAGACAGATCCGCATTTTAATAAAGACGCTGTTTTCAAAATACAAATCTGTTTGCTCGGTATATTTGACAGCGTTAAAATTCGCCGCATTACCTTTATAAGCAATGTAGATTTACGTTTTCACATAACGTATTTCAAATAATTAACTTCGAGCTCCAAAAAGGGGTTTGTTTATCTTGAATGTGATCGATTCAGCAATTATCGTGGCTTTAAGTAAAGACTAAACGGAATTTGCACGTGTTTCAGGAGACCAGCAAGTTATCTCTCAGAGGACAGCAAGATCCGGGAAATCAACTCAACTCGATAATCAGGATCTTGACCTGGAATCGTAATCTGGGAACAGTCGCTCACATTGGTTGGAACGAGCTCTCAATTTGCATGTATCGATCCAGTGCACCAGAGAGCCGAGACGATCCGACGGGCGTGAAACTTTGACAAGCTGCATCAGAAGAGCGAAGAATCGATTAATGTCACGAAGCTTTACTAAAGATTTCGTCTTGGGACGCATCTTCCGATGACGGAACGTCAGACAAGACTGCTATAAGTAATTCTTCTTTTGATCACATAATATAGAAAATTCAATATAATATATCATGTAATTCTCAATGTTCAATATCTAAAATTAAAAATATAAAAGATAAAATTTATCTTTTATCGCAGTTTTCTATAAAAAAAAGACATCAATTGTTCAAACACTGATCACCCGTGCATTCATTCCACTCAACAATCAAATCAAGCAAACAAAATTTTAAATGCATTGCAAAACATATATTTACAATTACCATATTATTCATTTTGTTTCGATTTAATCTGTTGCTTACATTTTTCTTTCTTTAGAAATTTTTTATACAGATAATTAATAATAGATTTTACTTATTATTCATTTCTTACTGAGGCGCGCTTTCATAATATCGTTTTTTCATTATTCTTAATTCTAATCTAATCTAATATAACCTAAAGTATAAAATTATAATATTATTAAAATCTATCAATCCTTTAAACAAAGCTCACTAATGAATCCTCCTTGCCTTTACGTTTTCATTAACATGAAACAAGGTCAGATTTCTTTTTAAAATGTGTATCATCGTTACACACTAAATTTATGTATGTAACTAATTTTTTATTTAATATTAATTCTTGATAAATCCTGAACAGAGAGACTAAAGCTCCCGGTAGTCAGCTTAAATAATCGCGTCATATTAACGTTACTTGCAACATAACGAGCTCCGTGTTTATAAGCGAGAAAATGAAATCATAATTAAGGTCTGGGATCTATATAGTTCGTCAGCGAATAGCGCCATCGAGAACGACGACGACGACGAGAAATGGATTGCCTCAATTTGTCCGATTGAAACTATCCCGACACTATGCTCGGAATTCCTATTAATCCGACGATCCTCTTTCTCTAATCCTTTGTTTCTCTCTTTCTCTCTCTCTCTCTCTCTCTCTCTCTCTCCCTTCGATGTGCATCTCCTACCACGGTCTTCCTCTTCACGTTTATCCCACCTCTTCGCCAACCGGGAACCAGTCCGAGCAAGTCCAGTATAACAATATTTCATTCGGGACGCAAAGGCGCGAGAGGTGGCGAGCTGCTTTTTTCTCAACTTTCTTGTGCACGGCCGCTAGTCACGCCGTGTCTACGCGTGTTAATTTTAATAGCCTATCTAACGATCCGCGTGGATCTGATCTCACGGATACACGAAGGCCATCGTCAGCAGCGATAAGAATTTCTTCAATAATTCATATACATCGCAATAAGAATAATGGCAAGGTTATGCGAGGAATATCATATTTAATGACCTCAAATGTAATCTCGATATTAACTGAAAAAAAGAGATAACAAAATTTAAAATATGGTACAGCAAAAGAAATACTAAATAACTATTTGCTTCAATAGTTCGATCTAAAGATAAATATTTACTAAATGTAAACATATATTTATTTGCTACAAAAACCAATAAATTTATTTTACTATCAATTATTTGGTGAAAGTAAATGTTTATTTATTATTAGTATTATTCAAAGAAATATTATGTATTAAAATATAAAGTGTATAAAGAAGATGATAAATTAGAAAATTATAAATTATATCAAATTATATTATGTAGAAATAGTTTGTGTGTTAAATATTTATTCAAACTTGACTACACTAAAACTGTCTTTGACTCTGACTTTGGCTTTTTATGTCTGTCATGTTTTTAACATGCAGTTAACGTCTCTTTGAATATCAGTACGACACTCATTACCACATGGCAACGACACCGGTTGTGAACTGCGTAGAACAATTTAACGAGAATCTAAAAGAGCACCCGCGGCATCCTACTGCTCGTCTTCCCGATAAACCTGTTGCTCCTAGCAATTAAAAACGAAACGCACATAAAAGGAAAAATTGTCATACGCATTTGAGTAACTATGATTTTACAAGATTTCTATTCGCGCGCGTTTCCTTCAAGAGCTTCTTCGCGCCGAGAAGGAAAGATAATGCAAGGAAAGCCGGCCTTCACCATCAGGACAGAGAGATATATTAAATATAAATATAATATTAATAAATAAGCAATCAGTGATTAAACGACAACTAAATTGATTAAAGTAAATTAATTTTTAACGTGTTGTCAGTCTGTAAACCGTTTATTTTCTTCTACTTTTGTTATTAACAAAATGCCATATATCACCAGTATTAACATCAACACAAAATATGAGATAAATTAATTTAAATGGATTAAAGTGTTCACACTATATTTATAAATTAGTAGTTGTTTCGTCGATTTTAATAAGTTTTCATTGATAATATTGAGTAAGCAACAATATTGGATTTAAATTGGCATGTCACATTTATAACATGTATCTCGACCGAATAAATACTCTCTATTGCGCAAAAAGAAAGAATATTCTTTCTCTGCGAGTATGTGAACGATATCGACTAGACAATTTCAACGGTACAAAAATATAAGCGAGTGATTGTTGTGCTTCGCATAAAGTGTTTCAAAGTGCTTGTTCAAAGTGAAAGTAGAAGCTTTCAAAGCTGTGTGTTATATTCAGCGTATCAAATCACGCAACAATTCAAAGACAATTGTTTTCTTAATCACCTCGAGAGATTATTCTTCTCAGTTATAGAGTATGTTGATTTTTCAAAGTACAAACAAACGTCGAAATTATTCCAAAGTTTTTACATTTAATACATAAAGTATCCTCATAACTATTAAATATTAAACTGCAGTCTCTTTGATGAACTCCAAATTGATCGGAAAATTTTATATATTACCAACATAAAATATTTTCGTTATTAAATACCGGCTCTTTGACAAACTTCAAATCAAATATTGACAAACTTCTCTCAAATAAAATATCAATTACGTTATTTTATTATTCAATAAAGAAATAATTCCATAATCAATTTCAAAATGACTCGCTCGAATTTAAGTACCAAGTAACATTTGTATCATCGCTCAGTGTGAATAATATATAGATCAATTCTTTTTAGTGTATATACGTTTTCTACGCTTTTTCCTTTCTTACATCTTTTTACAACTTTTCCAAGAAAATAGATCAATTACAAAACAAGAAGGTTAAAAGACCCGTCATTTATTGTACCGTTTATCTACGTTCCTTTCGGTCCGACTCCCCACAGCGCACGTGAGCTTTCCCTCTATGTGAAGTGCACCCGCCCGCGTCCCATGTGTCCGTGTGTGCGATGTGCCGCTGCTGTGTGGCACATCGAGCTACACGTTGCCGGGTATTATCGATCCCCTGGTATATCGCGGACATGCCTCGCCAGACACTATCGCATGCTCTCACCGTTACACTCGCGTCCGATCGCTCACCCCTTTCTCTCTCTCTCTCTCTCTCTCTCTCCTTCTCGCAATAACACGCGCGCGTATCACTGTGCGTTTGTATTTTCGGTGACAGTACCGATTTAATGGTGCTATGTGCGAACACGACTTGCTTCAGTTTTCGCGTCAGACTCATTACAAGGCAATTCATATTTTTTGCTTGTATTGTAAGGATTTTAGAGAAAACGATGCCTTCGCGTGTGAATAAATATAAAGTGAGTAACAATCTGAAAGAGAGACAAAATTAATAACCTAAAAATGTGATCCACCTATAGGCTTTTATACGTTTGCGAAGAAGAGAAAAGTTCCATCTTATCGTCAAAAAATATATTTTTTTATCTCTCTTTTCGAAGTAAACATTTCCAAATTCATGGAATTTCTTTTTATCTAGAAAAAAATGTAAGTGCTCATGAAGCAAAATAATATATTAGTTAAATTATAATATATTAGTAATAAGGCTGAATAAAATTAAATAAACCGAAAAAAGAAAAGAGCTACGAGCCAAAGGTTTATCGTTATAAAATAATTGAAAACGTAAGTAAATAAATATATCATTCAGTTGAAAGACTTTAAATCTGCCGGCAATATTTGTTAAATATTGAATGCTCAAAAAATAAATAAATTTTAATCTCGTTGAAAAATTCATACGATATAGTGTAGGCTAGAGGTAGACGTGCATGTAGTCCTACATGTGATGGATATATACCTGTCGTATCCTATTTCTAAAGGTAGGTACTAACTGTAAATGCAGCTGACGCCGGCAAGGAATTTCCAACGAGAGAATATCATCAAGAGGATGAGAGTGCATCGTGGTTAATCGCAGCAATACAGAGGCACGTGCAGATATTTTATTGAAGAAACCCGCCTTATGATGTCGAAAGAAAAACTGCTCGCGAAACGGCCGCTAATTGCTGTCGTTAATAATAAAATCCCCTATTGTTAACAATGAAATAACGCGTGTCCTTGTACGTCATCGAGCGCAGTCATAAAAGCGTTATCGCGCCTTCTCTCGGCATTATTACGATTATGATCCATGCAATCGTTGTGACGCATATATTCGAGTTAGGCGAGCGTGAAATACGGTATTGGCGCGTACAACTTGACAAGGATATTCGCGATATTTAGTCATGTGTGGTACAGTCAATCGGAGTAATTGAACATGCGGCGCATGACGCTGCGATATTTTCCAATAATAAAATTAATAAACCATACGTGCACGTGAACGTATCATGGGCCAACGATAATTAGTTATATCATCGGACAGACGGTGCACATTACACTCATCTGTTTTTACAAATACCTTCATTGATATTATATCCTACACAATAGGGTGATCGAGAGATAATTGTTTCGGGGATAGATAAAAAAATATATAAATAAATTATAACCGATTTGTGTTCAGATTATTCTCTCGTCATATATCATTTTCTTTTAGAACGAAAGAATTCTCACAAATCGAACGTGTCTATCTCGTAATTACTAAATAATTTCGAATAAATCATTGTTAAGAGATAAAAAATATAGTTTTTGTATATTAAATGCACTTGTTAGTTTCATGAATCAATATCAGAAATATCATAAAATCTTAGCTACCAAATAACGCTCGGATTGCAAAACACTCAAATACAGACTTAAATAAATGTACGTCGCGGGCGTGTACTCGTTCACAAGTAACATTATCACCGTCACGAACAAGTAAGAGAGGCGTGTGAGCGATCGTAAAACTAAAAACTGGTGTTTCACCCGCGGGAAAGGCTGCCGCCAACGTAGCGTGCAAGTTTACGACCACGCTTCTTCACCACACAAAGCATCTCTCACAAGTGGTGAGCAATGGATAAAGGACGGAGATACAAGCGGAACAATTTCGCTCCGAATTTCTGTCAAATTACGGAAAGGATCTCTTCGAAAAAAGTACATCGTAACGTTTTTCCACTGAGACCTTTTCTTCATCAAACAAACGTAAAAATATAACCGTCGCTTTTCATTAAAGCGTTAAGTTTGTCAAAAATTGAGTTTATTAAATTGATTTATATAATATTTTCATCAAAGTTTAAAAAAGACATCGAGCATCCTGTTCAACTGATATTTATGCGAATTATTTTACGGCAATGCCTATAGTTAATGCAATCGATATTTCTAAATAGAATCGACTTTTCCGTTCTCGATTATTAATACTACAATGTTGTTGCAGGAAATAATATTACAATTTAATAAGATGAATTTTTTCTGAAAAAAATAATTATTCCATTTTCCCCTTTTTCTAAGTTCTTGCGATATCATTGATCTCATAATTTCGATCTCTGAGATTTTCGGAAATTTATTTGCTATTTTTCCTAATCTAGTAAATAAATGTATAAATAGACTCTAAAGAAAATTATAACTATAAAATATGAAAATATGATTATAATTATAATGATTATCACGATTAAAAATAAAAACACAAACGTTCTCAACGTCGAGAAATATAAAGAAGTAAGCTGTAATTAACAGGTCAACATTGCAAAGTACTTTTCCAAAGTGAAATCCGTTTAACATTAATCGAGAAATAAAGTTTCCTCGTTCGTTTATACCGTAGCAGTAGGAACTTGTCGCGAAGCAATAAGTCTACATTGTGCTGAATCGATATCGCCGAGACGCAAACTTCCCTTCCGCGAGATTTCCAAAAAGTAAAAAACGAAACCCAGAGCGCGCCCGTAGTAAACGCTCTTGTCAAGAGCCGGGGCGCGCGATACGATGCGATGCGAGGCGCTTTATTGATTCATCCCGTTCCGTTGCCCGTCTGTTGCCGCGATGTCGGTTTATCCCATCGTCGACGTATTTGCGGCGTAGGCATCTCGTGATTTGCGTTTTACAGTTTAATTCGGTATCCACTGGCGAAACTCAGCGGCGCTTGTCTCTATCTCTCGCTTGTTCTCTGCCCCATTGGCGCGCGAGCAGATCGAATTTCGGACACTTAGGTATACACACGAGTATAAAGTCGAATCGATCAATTATCGATTCGTAATAAAGAACGTCGATATCCGGTGTATTATTATGTGAGCTTTCGTTGTTCGACGCTGCTATCGTCCTTTGACACGTTGATGCTTTACGAAGTTACCGTAAATCTCATCGAACAGAGGCGGGATTTACGCCTCACAGTGGCTACGCCCTTGGTGTTCGAGTCCTTCGCACGCGCGCGAATAACGCACGCTCGGTAACGTATTTATAGGGAGGAATCGCCGATAATTGAAAAACAGTGCGCGCGAGGCGCGCGATCGCAAATTGCTTTCATCTTTTATCGGACAGAATGGCGTGGCGCGCGCGTTTCCGCTTTCGATCCGGCGATCTCGCTTGCCGCGAAATGGAAACCTATTTTTTACGCGTACCTCCGGTGACACCTTGTTTTACTGGCGTGATAGCGAATTTGTGATGCGTGTAAATTCTATGGTCTTTACACGATTCCGCGAATCTGAACGAAAATGAAAATCTTGATGAATAAATACCGAGAAGGCTATCTTTTCAAGTCTTTTGATACGATAGTATCTCCGACGAGATTACTATTTCTACAAAAATATTTAAACGCGTTCTCCATGAAAATATATTAGAATAATAAAACTTGTCGCTTAATTCTTTTTATACGAGAGATAGCTAGTCAGCTCTTCATCAAAATAAATTGTATCTCGCTGCATTCCATTTTTTGTAATTTATGCCATTTCCTTAAACATAATATTTGTCGTTCTATCTCCGCTCGCGTATTTTTATTCGAATATATGTTCGTGACAGTTCTATGGGTTTTGTGTGAAAAACCGAAAAAAAAATGCAATAAATAAATTTCACTGTACGCAATGCGTTATTAATGATTAAAGGAAGAAAAAAATTTTGTCGTAAATTTCACAATTGAGCGTATTTCATGCAATACACATATTAAGCGGGGTTTTTTTTTTTATATATTTATTTCTACTTTATAATTATTCGCAATTTATATCGACCGACCCCTTGGCGGAATAAATGTTTGTGAATGCTAACATTTTTAACTACACGTCTCGTTCGGTAAATTTACGCATTTGACAAATTACATTTTGATATTTATTGAATCTTGAAGCTGAATAATGTGACGAAAGAATTTTAAATGAATAACTTAAATTATCACAACTTACATTGTGTTTTATGTAAACACCAATTTCCTAAATAACAAATCTTCAATAACGAACGCAAATACTTCTTCGTGCCTCCTGGTTATTATGAGATTCAAATACACTTCGTTATAAAACGAAGTAGGATGAGTTGAATGAAATTGCCGCGTTCTTTTCATGCGCACGTTGCCGAACAAAAATATTCGCTGCCGTATAAATATTTGCACGAGATATACGTAAACGAGATACACCGCGATGAAATCGCACGACGTACTAAAAGGCTACTGCCAACACACAGTGTTGTGCGAAAGGGAGAAATTTCAGAGAAAGGAAGGGAAAGGAACGAAAGAGGGTCGAGATTCAGCCTCAAATCGAAGGAGAGAGAAACCGCTCGATCTTTCTCCACTTTGATTCCACTTAAAGTGGATCCACATCGTATCGGCGCAATCGTTCGACAAAAGAGCCATTTCCCGAAGTGCAGGAGGGAAAATCCGCCCTCGATCAATGCACCCGTCACACAGTGTAACTCGCGCGCGAACGAGTTTCGTTAGAAACGGGTCGCGGGTTGCAGATGATACGGCTATGTGCAACGAGGTCACGACTAAACGTACACGGCTAAACATACACGTGTGCGTTCGCCGCACGCCGCGCCGGTACCGTAACGAACGTCCGTTATCTCGCTGGAATTTTAGTGGAGAACAACGGCACGCCGAAGTTTCATCGATCGACAATGGAATCGATCCTTCCAGACGAACTTCGAGTTCCATACAGTAACTTCGGCACGTCGTAAAACTGCAAAACCGTGCGAAAAATAGTATAGAGATATAAAGTCATTCTCGTTCACTGATTTATTACTTTCTGACTACAATTTATAATTTCTCTCTCTTTCTCTAATTTAGCTTCATTCTCTCTCTTAGAAATATCGAAAATCTTGTTAAGGAGATCCTTTCTATAATATTACATATGAGATTATATTCTTCGTATTAATATCACGACCTACCGACGTAAATTGACGCAAATTCGATAGATCACAATGGAGGAAACCAAGCGTTCCTCACACAGCA
Source organism: Cyphomyrmex costatus (assembly GCF_001594065.2). Classification (NCBI taxonomy): domain Eukaryota; kingdom Metazoa; phylum Arthropoda; class Insecta; order Hymenoptera; family Formicidae; genus Cyphomyrmex; species Cyphomyrmex costatus. The sequence continues at coordinate 822,944 of NW_017276629.1, read as the reverse complement.
AATATGGCACGGACAACCTACGTCACCGCATACACTTTGCAGATCGATCGCACTACACTCAGCTTGGTGCAGCATGTGCTTTATATTTGTAGCCCCTTACGTGGGGCTGTGCCGTAATATAAACATCTATATTCGAAAATCATGTCTCACAAACCAAACGAACAAATGTCAACGTCATCACGTATATATGTAGATGATATTATACGTATAACAAAACGTAGAAGTAAAAACGTATCCTCGCATACTTTTTCGCGTCCATTGTATAAAATCCAAACATTATAATATCTATATATTTTTATCGAAAAGCATCGAATTACTTTTATTAAAGATCTATATTTAGTTTCTGCAAATACGACTGTCGCGAGATTACATCTCGTTATTTATACGCGCAACTCGGTTTTAGGTTACCTCCTTTTTCGCCAAATTAGCATTTGGAAAAATCAGACTCATTAAAGATGCCAAGGAATAAATGGTGCGCGCGATAATTGACATGGACGATGGCAATGGCAGCGCGATTTTTATTATCAGACGTTCAAGCGGAAAAGCGCTTTTTATCGGCGCTAGAAACAGGAAAAACTGGCAAGTGTCCAAGGATCCCCTCGCGCGCGCGAACGAAGGCACTTTAATTTGTTAATGCACGTCTTCATTGGGTATTTCCTGGTCCGGAGAATTCCGTGATTCAATTTAATTAGGGTACCGTGGAGAGAAGGATCGTTATCTCGTCGACCGCCTCGTCAGGCGCCACGACAACGTCGAGGTGACTCCTCTCTCTTTCTCTCTCCGTGCGCTTTCAACGCTCCTCTTCCCTCGAACGAGTATTCGTCGATAATTCTTCGCGTTAACGACTTCCAACAATAATGGCTTTTAACCCGCGAAGTGATCGTTGCGAAATACCGGAATACACAGACTATAATGAAAATGTAAGAAGCGTTTCAGCAAAAGCTTTGCTATAATTTTGTATATAACATAAAATCGTACAGAAGTGACTCTCTCATTCACAAGTTTCATTATTTTTCATTTTGATAGATTACTTCCTTTTGCGTAATAAAAGACGCGATCATTAATCTTTTGGCTGCGAACAAGACACACGTTATGTGTATATATATATGTGTGTGTGTGTGTGTGTGTGTGTGTGTGTATCCTACGAAAATTGGAACGTTTGCGATAAAAGCGAATAAAATTTTAAGTGAGTAATCAATTAGGCTTTTCGCTAATTTGATATTATTTCATTAAAAGTAATAAATTCGGTAATATGACGATCATAATGCATTTATTTTTTCGTTGTTAATTTCAGACAGCTTTATAAAACATTAAAACATGTAATTAAAAATTTCAACAATTCGACTTAAAAGTACCTGGATAGATGATAAATGGTACTAAAATTACATAAATAATATTTTACAATACGGATATAATAAAAAAAACTAATTAGTCAAACAGACTAAACTATCAATAATAATTGATTATATTTGCCTATTATCGATTAGCTGCCGAAAAAGAACTCAACTAAATAAAAACCTAAATGGGATGTCGAAAAAGTAATACAAACAACAGAGATATAAGTAGTAATAGTAGAGATTTAGTGCAAATTAAAGAATTTCTATTTATGTATACCTATTGAGATCGGCAAAGGGAATCAATATTCGGATAATTAGTATTCGATCCAATCTATTTTTTTACACGTACATAGATATAAAATTTCAATTATTTTATCACATAAACTCTCGTCGACCTATTTTGTCTAATATTAACCGCGCATCCCATTCGCGGCGGTCGATTATCCTCTTGCCGGTGCAAAAAGCAATTACTCCAATCGACGCGTTGACCGACGATTATCATTAACAAATGGTTTTCTTGCTTCCGCGGCACAAAAAATCGGCCTATTATTTTGCAGTAAATAATTGATTTATCACGTAATTATCGGCATAAAGATCGACAAATGCATGTCGCGCAAACGATAGCTATCATCCATTTTATTGCCACATAAATTATGCGTTAAACGATGTACATTTGATGCTTGGATGAAATACAAATAAATTAACAGGTTCGATTATTATCAAAAGGTATAGGAGGAAGAATCGAAAAGAGCTTCATGGAAAATCGTGTCCGCGTTTAAACTATATCGATTTATTTCTGGACAAGACTAACAATGAGTTAACGACTTCCTCAACGAAAGCTGTCTAAATGCTACACGCCACTATTGTCTCAAAAATTTGTTTCAATCCTTGATGAATGGATCTACCAATTTCTACATAATCATCGCTTTTCTACACATTGCAAAAATGTATGTTCTAATAGAAAAATAAGATACAAATAAAAAAAGAGAATAATAAGATGATGATGATGAGATTATTACACATGCATCTTTTACAATACAATGTTTCAAATAAGCACTGATAAATATTCCTCCTTTTTTTGTATTAAGTCATAAATATAGATGACTATCATAATAAATATCGTTATTTATTATGTACTCTAGACTTACATAAAACACCGAAGTCAATCATACATATTATGTACAGTGAGAACGAAAAGTATTCATATACAGGTATAAAGGAAATTTTTATTTAAAAAAGCGTTATTTAAAAATAAACATTAATTAGCAATTTTATATAGTGATTACATTCTGTCCTATTAATATAAACAAAAGAGTTTCGCGTGTTCTTATCCTCAGAAGATATTTTTCGACCAATACTTTTTATACATCCAAATACATAATTTTTCATTTTCGCTTATTTAAAAAAAAATACATTTCATTGATAATACATTTTTAAGTAAAATAATTTTAAGGAATATATACATAATCTAATTTATTTCTTTATTAACAAATTGTTAAAAAAAATTAATATTTGATTTTAAAAAATAAAAATTTCAATTTTCTATATACAAGTATCTTTTGTACTCACTGTATTTACATGAAAAATTGTTAAGTTGAAAAAACCAGAAGTTGAAATAAAATGTTAATAGTAGTAGAATAAATTCGAGACAAAATTTGGCCCTAAGCGATTTGTGCTTCTTTCGTCAGTCTTGAGACAGTCTTTGACGTTCACCAAATTCGTTTTTCTTTCAAGTACGACGTTACAAAAGCTCCTTGTTAATCGCAACTAATGGCGCTCGCGTGTTGCACGAAGCATGTCTCATCGTGTACGCTCAATGCATTATAGACAGTGCAGTATCATTCGCGACACATCTCGCATTATCATTGCGCTTATGCCGTATCCTCATCCTCTTGTTTCTCCTTTCCCATGTAACACTGACAATCGCTGCATTCCTGAATAAATTTTCCGAGAAGATGAACAAACATCAATCTTCCAATATGCAAACTGCGCGATGATTTCACTTTCATCGAGAGGAACGTGATATTTGCGTGCGTGACAACGATCGCTGATCGGTATACGATAACAGCTGTGAGTGTCAATGATACGCAATCGCGGGCAATGCCTTCACAATAAATTATATGTGATGGCAAATACAAAACTTGAGACAAATTTGATCGAAAATGTACTGGCCTTTGTTTTGTAATCTCCTCTCTAAGGACTAGCTAATTATCACAAACTAATTATCACATCGTCCATAACTACGTTGCATCTTTAACTCGTTAGCTATGCGTTAACCCGCCGAGATGTGTCTCGCCCGTCCGATACACGAGCTACCAGTGCGTCCTTGCTTACTAATTGTAATGTAATTATGGCGCGCGCGCGCATGTAATAAAAAGTTGCTTCGCAACGCTACCGTCTATATTTGTCGTTCGTTCGAGCAACCGCGCTCCTCCCAACAATAAGCATTCCTAGATTTAGTAGGAATCAGATCGTATAAGCTTTATCATGAATTATAATATATAAAGACGCTTATTGCGTTCTATTTTTATTCCACTTTGCAAAATAATTTGCAATATAACTTCAATATCATGATTGCAAAGACGATCGATTATTATTTGTAAAAATCTTACTTTTTTTCTGACAAATTTTTTATGCATAACAAAAAGATTGTTCAATCGTCCAAATTGATTTAGTTTGTCTTTTTGTTTCTTTCGATGAAGAATGTATATAAGTAATCAAGTCAAACATATATTATATTTGACTCAAATATATTCTGAATGAAAGAAATAAAGACAAACTAAATTAATTCATTCAGTCTAATAAACAATTTCTTTCTTAGTGTAAAATGCTTTCTTACGGTACTTCACTAAACGTAATATTTTATAACAGAAATAAAATTAATTCGCTTCTTTGCTGTACGTTCATCCAAGTAAAAGCAATTTTGCGCACTAGAGAAAAAATGGTACGGCAATGAACGTGTATGCGATGTGATACGTCAGATACGTGATACTTTAATAATCTCGTTTCGCGCAGTATCAGATTCGTACAATTTTATCCCTGATCTGTAAACACTGTAGAGATAAGTGGCAACAGATAAATGGTTACAGGTGGTTTTCTTCGTTTTCTGTACACTCTCTCTCTCCCTCTTTCTGTTTAGAATCCCCATTAACGACCTGTTCATCTTATTATAGCTCTTGTTTATGACGTTTTACTGTCGGTAAATACTAGATACGTCAGAGAATCTTACGTGTCATAACGCGTCATCATAATACGTTAAACGTAATGGTTACATGCTGCAAAATCTGTTAACTCTCTAGACAATTTAACTAGACAATGTAATTATCTTAAACGAAAATAAGAGTTTAATAAAGTTATAATAGAATAAAAAATTGAAACAGGAAATATTATAGAATTAAGAAACATAAAATAGAAAATTCTAAATTTTTACTTTTTGACATTTAAAATCAAATATGTCTCTTGTCTAAAATATATTTTATTTAGAATATGCAAAATTAGATATTAAAAATGATGAATACTTAATAGTTTATGTCTTTTTTATAGATTTTAGAAGGCTATCTATTTATAATAGAATTAATAAACTTAAGAACAAAGATCCTTTTCCGATATTTTTTAACAATATTATCAATATAATAACGCGATATATTCCTTTATAGCAAAGGCAAGGTTCTTGAAAAAGAACCATCGAGTAGTCGATACAGGATATTTTCATTCTTTAAAGAGACTCGTTTTTATACTACGAACGCCGAGACTTCTCTTCCCTATTGTATTGTATATGGCGCGGCGCGGCGTTGGTATTTGCTCTGTAATCTGACCCTCTACCTCGACAATCGATACGCGAACGATTTCGATAAGATAACAGCCACGATCTGACTGGAGATGGGGCTGTTGATATTACCTTCGTAATTGACTCACAAACGACATTCAAAGTCTACTCACGAGCACTTGATCGAACAATTAAACCTTCAGCAATAATAAGGAATATTGAAATTGCGATGCATCACTATTCATCGTGCATAATAAAATCTGTAACCGCGACAGTTTTGTTCCTGTATTTCGAGTCGCCAATAAACAATAAGTAAAGATATATTTGTTAACAATTACTATAATTGTGAAAAAATTGATTGCGTAATTTATTATCAGGAAAAAAATGCCTTTCTGAATAATATAAAGTTTAGAGACGTAAATAATAATTGATTATTAATAACAAAGTATGGTAGTAAATTATATTTTTATCATATATATTTTTTCATCTTTTGCGCTATAAAACCGTCATCGTGTATAAATCACACACAAGAAAACTGATCTCGTTATTTGGCTTGTAAATGTATCTCAAGAATAAACAAATTTAATGTTATATGCTAAAAAAAACTTTCTTATTTATATCGATGCAAACTATAAAAAAATAATAGCATAGATGAGAAAATGTAGGTACTTAAAAAATAATATTATTAAAATATTGATAGGTGTATCCCGGTTTACGTACAGTAAACACAACCAAGATATCGATCTCTCGTTTATTTCATCACGTAGAATAATTGACAGATGTTCTTCTCGTACAAAATTATTTCGAAAATGAAATCTTGGCGTGCATTTCGCAACGTTGAAAGTAGTTTCATCAACATACACAAATTATTCAATTTTATTTTTCTACTAATATTATGTTATCTAGTCAATTATAATCAACTTTTATTTTTACCTACAGAATTTTTGTCATTTTAATCATGCACCGTCATGATATATTCATGCAAATATATATATATATCGTACCGAACTCGATAATAAAATCGCAAAACGTCTGCACCTCACTTCAATTTACTTCCTTCTTTCGTGTAATTTCTAAACGAGATCATTTCTTGAGTAGTTCGTTCTTGACTGCGCGCGCGCGCGCGCGCGCGAGTGCGCGTGTCGCGATGCACCGACGCGACGGTGTTGGTGACGATAATAGTAGTGGTGGTGGTGATGGTAGCGCGCTACTTTAGGGTCAACGCATTGCCAAGGTGGCGGCCATGTGGCACGCTCGGGCGCATGGCGGAGCGCCTGCGTGCATTCGGCCCAGCTCGAGGTATGCTCCCTCGTCCCGAACACGCCTGCATACGTGTGCATGCACACGAGCGTGTGAATCCCGGCCGTGTAGACGCGTGGGCGTACCGTCGGCTAATCGCGGCGATTCCCAGCCATGAGGGAAAACGAGACCGGAAAGCGCGCTTAACACTTTGACTGCCACGTCACACATATCGCGGATAACGCCTCTATTTTCTTGGGAGTTGTAACATCTGCATACCGGGATGACAAGTTTGTTCTCCAATTAATCCGCGGTCGTGTCTATTATTTATACACGTGTCGAGCATATCAAACAAAAAGTTTCAATCATACGTGCAGGAGCGATGGCGACTCAAATTAAAAGTTTAAATTTGACATTATATTTAAAAATGTATTTGAGCTCTTAATAGATCTTCCTCTCATCTTTTAAAATCTAATGTACGCGCGATAAAATAAGAATCATAAAATTAAACCTATATGTCAAATTAAATTAGCGACAATAAGTCTCTCAAAAATATTAGAGATTTACATGTTAATTTCCTTAGTAACGTGATAACTCTGGGACTGAAATAATTCTGTGCAAAACGACGTCTTTGAGAGAGAGAACGGTGTCGCATGACAATGAAGAGAACAGTTTAAGACATGCGAACCGCGTTAACCTCATTACCGTACCCCATAGACGGTATATATAATGATTCGTACAGAGGTGTACGAAAGCGGAAGAAAAGGCGGGAAGGTGCAACGGAGCTTCCGCGTGAAAGAATTTGAGCCGCAGCCGAGCAGCTCGCCAGCTGTGTTGAACTGCATGTTTGCATTTGCATTTACACCGGCTTGTCTAAATCATCGGTGCGGATGGCGGCCGATAAAAGGATCAAAAGACCAGAGAGACGGCGGAATCGTGTGAAAGGCAAAGCCCTTTTTGTTTATAAGCCACAAGCATAAGCTAGAGGATCTGGCGAACCACCACCCTTTACTGCGAATGACCGATCGATTATTTTCAATCGGAGATTTATATACTTATCGCGGTTAAAACCGGTCTCGGGATTATTCATTTGTACGTTTAATCGAATTCACTTTTTATTCGCTCACTTTTTATTAAATATTAAACTGACACCGGTATTTTACCTTTATATTACTGAGACATCGATATATTCTACGACTCTTTAATCGAATAATCGATTAGATATCATAAATGATGACGCGGAATAAGATCTAATTTTTGTAATCAATTATGCTAAAAATTTATTTATCTTTATTCAAAAAAGAGACATAAGTCTGCCTGACAAGGGTTCAATTTATGATAAAAGTCTAATTACAAACGAAGAAAGACCTTCAGACACCTTTGTAGGGCCATTTAAGCTCTTACAAATAGTGTGACTATTCTCACATAATTTCTGAGGCTCGACAGGGAATATCGATGAGAAGCATAAAACGCAATAGTTAAATGCTTCATCTCTTATGTCAACAAAAACAGTATCTCAAAAAATATGAGAAGGTAAGAAAAAGAAGCGTAGATAATTTTTCTAAAGCTCGTTCTAACACGACTTATTCCTATCTTCCCATTATTGCCTACGGTTACTATTGTGTAAAAAGATCGAAGACAGACAGATTTACTTTCTACCTGTTCGAGCGAAACTGAAACATCGCGTTAGGTATTTGACATAGCAATTGCATCTCACACTGTAAGATGCGGACTGAAAACCGCAACGGGTCCTTGCCACAGAAGCAGAAGGAGCAGAAAAGCAAGAAAGAGAAAGCACGATCGAAGATCCCTCGACGAGAAGGCCCGTCGTGCTGGTGGCGGAGAAGGGTGGCGGTGGAGGACGAGGTAGGGGTCGATCGCAAAGCAGAGGAAGAGAAAAAGAGAGACAGAGAAAGGGAGAGAGAGAGAGAGAGAGAGAGAGAGAGAGAGAGAGTAAGAGAAAAAGAGAGACAGAGAGAGGGAGAGAGAGAGAGAGAGAGAGAGAGAGAGAGAGAGAGAGAGTCCGGGACCGTAACTGTGACTATGCCGGGACGGCATGATGGCGGGTGGTATGGGTCGTCACGGCAACCGGAGTCGAGGCTAGCAGAAGCAGACTGCCTCTCCATAGCGCCTCCGCTCTCTTCCTCTCTCCTCTGCGTCTATCTCACTCTCTCTCTCTCTCTCTCTCTCTCTCTTTCCTGCTTCTTTCGCCTTTTCCAACGTCTCCTGCCGTCGGCCGTTAACCGTTACGCGGCTATCTCCGCCTCTTGTTCCTCAACACGGACTCGCGCGCTCCGATGTATCTCTTCGGTGCTCCCTTTTTCGCACAGATTTCTCTCATCCGTCTCTGCCTACCTCCTTCTGCAACCAACAACCCATCCTCCCCCTCCCTCCTGCTCGCTCGCTCTCGCGACATTAATAATCGCTTGTTTAGCCCATCATTATTTACCGCTTCTGTCGTGCGACGCCGCGCTTTATCGATTCTCAGATGATTTATATATTGTTTTCTATTGTAAATTTATATTGCCCCCTTAGTTTAACTAGCGAATTGTCCCACTTCGCGTTTCCCGACTTAATTCGTTATCCTTAATAGCAGCACCATCCCTCCCGCTTCATCGTTCTCCTTCGTCGTTCCTTTCTCGTTATCAAAGAAGATAGACCGACAATCCAATTATTTCTACTTATTTACCAGACGATACGAATCGCAAATAATTGAAGCCGGATGTCTAATGACACGTCTTTATATCTTCGCGACCGTCCAATGTGTCCAATAGATAACAAGAACTCATTCACGCTTGATCAACATCTTGTCACGTCATACATATATAAATAGCACATGTCTTTACAAATTACGATAATCGTATATGAACGACTTTATTTTCTGCTTAATTTGCATCTGCGTCTGTCGTTCATACGGGAGCAAATTGAAACTCTGGATAATATATTCAGCGACAGAGAAAACAAAACACATCTTATCGTTAACCCTCCGCGGTCTAATCGGAACTTTAAAGACCCAGACAAAATTTCGATTTTTAATTATTCAATCTCAAGTTTGAACACGTACAAAAACGGTAAAAAACATTTTGAGTCACTGTAAAATCATATTCTTAAATGTTGGAAGAGTGTACCTAAATTTTTTCAGATTTTTTTAGAGTTTAAAAACCCTTTAAAAAAACAATCAGGTATCAATGGCCACGTACGACTAGGAAAGTAGTGAAAAAGAGATTTGATTACATGTGGAGATATATGATCGTGTGTAAATAAATAAAAACCTCGGAAATACACACAAGAACGTCCAAGCATACTTCAAAAAAAAAAAAAACAAATAGGTCTCAGAAACTAAAGCATTCGGTCAGCCTAAATGTGTGACATGTGATATCACTGTGACATTGGGATAAGACCTTATCTCTGTAGGTCTACAGAGATATAAGCAATAAATACTAAATAATAAGAATCTACTTTAGACCCCCATACATTCCTGAGGCATGATGTCTGATGTCCAAAGGGAAAAGGATCTTTCGATCCCGATGGGTGGTCCCCGTCCGACGAAGAACGGTTTACGTATATATATGTACATGCGATGCCCGATGCAGCAGTCTCAAGAATAGCGGTAGAGATGCGCGGGGATGCCCTCTCAAGATTGAACCCGTCCAATTTCGTGGAAACGCACACGATCTTGCACGCGGTCGCCGGAGCTCACGAATGGCAAGGACGATCGATCCTTTGATCGGAATAGCCGGAAGACAAACCCGGATGGAGCTCTCTCTTGCGTACGACAAAGCTCTTCTCGACGTAATCTTCGATTGCGAAAGACAGAAGGATGAAGAGAGAGAGAGAGAGAGAGAGAAGACACGGAGATATATAACGTGTCGTCGGATACAAATAGTGCAAGAGAGAAATATCACGATTCAATGCCGTTTATCGAAATCTATAGCTTACGAAGACACAAGGCGACGGAGTGACAAATGCACAACAGAAAAATGATAGAAAATGAAAAATCGCACAGATTAATGAAGCATGATCGCAAATACGTGGATGATACAAAATGTCCCATGGGAAGTTGCTGAAACTTATCAGCTATCATTTTTAAACGGATATAGGAAATAAAAAAGATAAATAGATGATTGAAAATATATGTATATCAAGGTGGTATTTGACATTTATTAAACGATACAAATATTTCCAATTGACCTTACTTTACATATAAATAAAACGCCAGTGATGTTTGACATTTTTATAAACATTTATTAAATAAAACAAATATTTCTGATTGACTTTACCTTTTATATGTAAATAAAATGCCAAGTGTCCTCTGCTCAAAATATTTTATTTTTCCTATTCCTCACGTGCGTTTAAAAACGATTAATTTCAGCAACCTCCCATGAGACACTCTTCTTTTATCGCTACTAGAAGTTTATAACTTTAAATTAAGTATATCGTTTTACTGTAAATAGAGCTATAATGTAAATGTGTGTGCACACTCACACGCAAAATATATTATGTGTATATAATATTTATCATTTAAATATTTAATGTATAAATATTTAAATACTTTCTTATTAATGACAGTTCAAACAGCTTCAAAATCATAAAAAAATTTTAACGTATCTACATCACACACAACGCGAAATAAATAAAAAACTGAAAAATCTTCGCCAAGTTTCGATGGACGAGGTAACAGAACGTGCGACGTTTATAATCACGGTGATCCTGAATTGAGAATGATAGCGAGGTAAAGTACGGCAAGTTAATCGTCTGCCGAGAATAATGAGAAGCAACGACGTTGATTCTCCTTGTAAACTTCTCGTCGAGAACTCGACGAGCGCTTTTGCGCGTCACGTGAACGTAATCGCAAACGAACTTCGTAACTTCCTACGTAACGACTGAGAAAACGTTTCGCCGATTGCTGCAAACGACTCTCTTGATATTAGTACCCACCGCCCGATTCTCGCCCGTAAATCGCCAATCGACCGCAATCGATAATTAACGACGTAACACCACACAGTCGCCGTAGGCGTCATCGACGTATTGCGCCGTGAGAATCGCTTAAAATATCGCATGCGAGTGCACGCGTGTGCGTGCGTGAGATACAGACTCGAAGATCTTCGGTATTTCCTCCCCGCTGTTTTCTTCCCAGCATACCGCTTTACTGCGAGCTAGCGACTAAAATCCTCTCGACTTCGTCGGCGGGATATCTCGACGACCTGTGCACTTTAGTCGAATGATTTCGTCGGAAGAAAACAAACACGCGCTGACAGATACTCATTCTCGCGAGAGTTTTCACTGCCCATTAAAGGCACTCGAGTCAGAATCTTACCAATAAGTCATTTCTAATTAAAGGGGATAGATAGATCTTACACGTATATAAATGTCTTACATATGCAAAATTCTGCATATTATTTGTCCTACACGTAAATCTTATTAAAAATTACTTTTCCCCATAAATAGTATTATTTCACATAAACCGATGCATCGATAAATAACTTCCTTACACATAGACAGTTTCAAGGGAATTAAAAAAAAGAAAACAATTTTTAATTACCATAATATCTGTATTAAATTATATGACGACTATAATTCTCCGACGTAGTTCTAATTCAAGTAAATTATGAATTATTTCTAGAGTATAGTTTAATGTATCAAGATACACGTGTAAGATAACGCCATTAAGGAAATAGGAAATAATGTCGGTGAAGTAATCTACTCATGTCAGACGGAGCTATGCAGAAATCGTGACATTGAAAGTGTAGCAACGTGTGCGTGCACACACGTGTCTATTTATATACGACCGTGATCGTTAATGAACCAAATGGATTTCGAACAGGTAGACCCTCGAATATTGTTCTCGTCGAACCTCTTGGAGAAAAGTTCTCGACGAATGTTTAGTCTACTTTAAAATATATCGAAATGCTCCAAATAAAGACTCAGAGAAGAATATAACTAATTTATTATTATAGTTTTTTTTTTTTCATTAAATTAATCAAAAACATCTCTCTGTGAACAAATGTGTTTCAAGTAAATTAATAACATCAATGATTTTTATAATTCGTAATGAATAATACAGTAGATTTTATCATAACTTGCTTTTTGATCTCCAATTTGCTAAGAATACGAACAAAATAAGGAAAAATGCAAAACATCGATATACGTGTAAGATGAAGATTTCTACAAAAATAACACACGACGGTATGTCAGTCAGCAAGTACAGCAATTTAACGACGAAATGATCGGTAGAGCCGGAATAATCCGTGCTTTCTGGAAAGAGAAATCAAAAGAACGGAACAAAAAAAGCAAATCATTTGGTGCATAAAGGATAGATAAAAAATAAAAAGTATGAAACAGAGCAAGAGAGAAGTTATAGCGAGGCTCGCGTAGAACAAGCTAAAAGAAAAAAAAGAGGGAAAGAAAAGGAGAAGTTAAACATTCGGTAAAGAGGGAAAACGAGAAAAACAAAGTTGTACTGTTGCCAAGCAGACTCGTAAGAACGCACGCGAGACGCACGCAACGTTCTTGCATTTCTAATTTGCACGTAAATCGCCTTTAAAACCATGAAGCAACGCGATACATCATGTATAACAGCAATTAATATAATAAAATCCAATTTAAACTGTTTCCATATACATTTATGGTATCTCGAATTGTTGTGCGTGGCTTATAAAGCATAACTGTAAAAATAAATTTCACTTTATATTACGCTTTATTCCTTTATTGAGAAAATTATGTGACGAACGTCTTTCGCACAGTCAAAACTATAACAAAGGAATTGATCGAAATAAATTTATTGGTTAAAAAAACTAATGAAGCCTGTAACAAAAGATTAAACGAAATAAATTTATTCGTTAAAAAAACTAATTAAAATTGATGTGATTTCATCGCATCGTGTTATAATTCCACGTGAAGTTTAAGCGCCGGCTGGCGACAAAAGATATCGCGGCTCGAAACGGGAAATCAGAGCAAAGAGAGAGGGGAAAAAAGAGTTAATGCAAATGAATACGGCGAAGTTACGATACTAATTAAAGCGCGCCTGCTACCATTATATATTACATTACACGAGAAAACGGCCGAATACCAATAATGCGAAAACATTGCCAAAAAACGAAACAATTATTCGGGTCATAGATAACTAATCTCGATCGACTATCCGTAAATCCTCGAATATGCGCGAGGATTACCCTCAATGTTTTTTAACGTAAATCAAATTAAAAGAGATTATGTAAAAAGATAAGATGTGAAAAATGTTTCTATCCAAAATAAACCTACAAATACTTTCGTTCTTATCTGAGCAATTTTAATCTAATATGAAGACACTGTACTTTGTATTGCATACTTTTACATAAATCTAAGATAGAATTACGGTTTTATACCTACATATGCATGATGCAATAATTCGATACTCATTCCTGCAGCGAGATATTTTAATAATTTCTAATCTCTCATTGTTTTCTATGATTTCTGTAATTCTATGATTTTTGTAGATGATTCGATCCTGAAGGAAGTGCATAAATCTATTAATTCACCTTTGAATGCGTTTACTTTACAGATAATTTACAGCGACATTTCAATATTCTACGCTGCTTATGGAGAGAATAACGGTAAATCAATAGTACGCCGCTACTTAAGGTTTTCCTCTGGGAAAAACTACTCAAAAGAAAACGTCAGGCGCACTCCATAGTCCATAAAGCAATTGCACGTGAATGGCGAAAGCATGCAGATAAACGTAGTGTCGCGCTCAGAGAAGAAAAAGGACGAAGAGGCGAGGAGGGAGCTCAAAGGGACGCGATCGTGTGGTGAGGACTGCTTGTAAAACCGGAAAACAAACTATGGTCGAGCAAGGACAATGAGGTTCACGCCACGATAATACACAGTGATGCTCTCCACAAGTGAGAATCCGCGCGATTGCGTATAACGTGTTGCTGCGCGTCTGTCCTGGCGTGCGTGTGTTAGTGTCCCTAGAAATAAGAGGCTAGCCAACCTTGTCCCATTTTTTATTGACTAGATAAAAATAGCAACGCCAATCAGGTGATGACCGAACACGTGAAAAAAAGATAAACAGCAGATATATGTAAAACGCTTACAAGTTGCACGTATATGATTCACGCGAATCTGTATGTGCATATATAGATACTTACGGAATTTTTAATCAAACTAAAAGATTAGCCAGACTTTTACTTCTGGAAATTCTACGCTTGTATATACATACATAATATGTATATTCAAGAAGATATTACTTCGAGAGCACGCATATATTTACACAAAATATTGCATTTAGCCGAGGTAAAATCATTAGCGAGATAAAATTACGACGCGCCGCGTTGCTTAATCTTAATGATTTCTCGTGATATATTTAACTGTGCAATATGACTCTGCAGATAATTGCTATCGATTAGAGATATAACAAACAAAGCGATTATGGTAACAGAATGAGTAATGACATTTTTAATGCACTTTGTTATGCTTTATCCATTAAGACGACACTGTAATTTTCTTAGTAAGCGTACAATCTCTCCAGAGATACCGGATTTACTCGGATTATTATTTTATTAAACAAGATGTTCCAGTTTCTACTAAATATTCTTTTCGCAGATAAACAAATTTCACTCCATCTTTTTCACGAATGTGCTTTTCTCTGTTCCCAATATTTACTCGTAAACTCAATCTTCCAAAAACTTGTGATCCCTTGTTATTAATATCAATGTTCTTTTCTTTCCGTTACCTGCTATCTCCTTCTTCAATCCCTCGATTCAAATGGCACATAATTAATTCCAAAGTTATGAGTAAAAGAGAAATTATATTTGTTTTATCACAGCCGGAATATGCATGTATTAAATAATTCATAGTATGCGATACTGGCGAATCCCATGAAGGTTAAAGCGGCCAAACTCCTTTCTCCCCTTTGGATTTTCCTTTTTTAAAAATATTGATTACAAAATGTTATGTAATATTTTTAATATTTTTGAAATGTTCAATTACAATTTTGACATTCCAAAAATATTTTTTAATTTAAGAAAGACGCGTAAACATATATTTATTATATCTATTATATTATTCTTGTTTCGTGTTTCAATATAAGTTCAAATGAAACGTTTTATGAATGAGATACATTTAAATAATAATTTAATCTTTTTATATTGGAGTTAAAAAATATTTTGCTTAAACAGCCAATGACCTCTTCCTTAAAAAATTTCTGAATCCGATGTGCGACAATTGATAAACAATGACGATGAAAAATTGCTGAATTTAAGTCGATCGGTTTACGACTGACGAAAGATCGCGTGAAACTTTCATTGCAAGCGACTTGTCAATACTTGTCAAAAGTGACATTCTACATAGATCACGTAGACTGCTTGAGAATCCATGTTACAAAATTCGTAAAGCGGTCACGACGCAACTGTTCGCTCTCGCCGCCGTAGAAGAGAGCGCGTTTCGCGTCACCGTACGACTAGAAATAACTCGAAGCCAAAGGCGTCGCCATGCGTGACCAAGAATAGGCGCATTCATATTCACGACGACGCGTAGCAATGATACCGCTCCAGCTTTACATCGTAAAGCACAATAACCTTTCTACTATAATTAACACTCTTCAATCCTCCGTTACAATTTCAGAGCAAAAATAATACCATAAATAATTCAAGCCTTACCATTATCTCGGACTAGCAAAACCTGTTATTTGAATGTTTAAGAGAATCTAATCGTTTGAAAATATTTAAAAAATTCCAAATAATATTGCCTTAAAATAAAAATCCATTGTTTAAATAATACTAATCTGCAAGTAATAATTAAAAAGAAATGCAATTAGAATTGCAAAGTGGCATCAATTAATCAAATGTTTTTCTTGCTTTCTTAATTTTTCCATGAAGAAAGCGCGATTGAAACTTGCGCAAGAATGCGGCGCTACACCCCTGTAGTCGACGCGAGATCCTTTTTCGCCTCGACGACGGGGAGGGAGATTGTTCGGGGTCGTCGGATCCTTTATTACGATGGCAATCCCCTACCTCTGCCCTCGGCACCAACCTGCCGCTGACGTCCAATTCGATGTAGGCAAGCACCCTCGTACTCGTCTAACATGTGAGATTATGTGCGCCAGAAATATCTGAATGTCTTGTTTCTATTTCTAAATACCTACATTTCGACTTTCGATAACAATAGCATGAATCTGAGATAAGAATACTCTTCTCGTTCAATGGAGAACTCGCGAAAATGGTTTGCCTTGAAGCGAAGTTACCTACTTTCCAATCTCGGCGTTCCTTTAGAAGAGATATTGCTGAATGCAAAAGTCACAAAGTATTATACGTCTCAGAATTCGCATTCAGAAATAACAATGAAAAAAGTGTTCAACATACTGATTTACATTCGTAATCTTATTATACTTGTTTTGCGGTATAGAAATTTCCTGTACGTCGTAGACGACGCGATTAAATTCCAGATGAGTTCGAAAAATCAATAAATCTGATTGAAAATCTTTGATTTTATTAATATTGCAGAATGTTCGAACCTTTTTTCATTTCTGAACTGATTTCACGGTAGAACGGAGAGATTCTTCAGCAACGTCATCCTGACGATAGACTATACGAATATATCGTGACGGCTTCTAATCGAGAACGTTGTTCAACGTCAAACATCCAAACGAGTTTGGGAAGCGAAAGATATGCACACGTTAAATTCGTACGCGTATATACGTAGCACGTGCGCGTATCCGCACGCCGATAAATCTCGAGAGCTTCGAGACGTCTCCATCTCGAATCGCTCGGATTCCAGCGTTTTATTCCGCTATTATCTAGGAATGATTTGGAACTGTCGTTCCGATTTGCGTTACACTTTCCGAGTCGATGAACAAATATGATGCGACACGTACAACGAGCTTCTTATGAAGAGAATCAGAGATATCTTACGCGATGTAACTCTATTTCTCCCATTTCATTAGTTAGATTTCATATATTAGCAACATATAAAACGCAAATGCTGCATAAACGGTAAGAAGTGATGAACCTACGAGTCGTAAAGTTAATGAAATAAAAACGCTAATTATATAATAAAAATAGATTAAATTAATACTATAGATTTTATTTTGTAACGCGGACGATCGTTACGTGTTGTCATGCGTACATCGATATTTATACCGCGTTTGGTGAGTATTTATTGTCTAGGACGCACAGGCGAAGCCTGAAAATATCGTTACAATACCATCTACATCGAATTAATCGCGCGCTACTTCGTAAAATATTTCTTGGTCTCGCCGCAAAAACACTTTGAAGAATGCTGTCGTGACAAAGCCGCGGTATTTTAGGAGCGAATAGAGCGTGCTGGTTCTGCTGCCTGCAAGTTGGATCGCGTTTCATACGATATAACCACGCAGTAATCCGAACTTCCATTGCTTCGTTCGAACGACTGTAAAATTGAACGTATCTGACTGTCAACTCATAAATTATCGCGTTTTATACAAAAAAAAAAACCATTAAAGCATAAAGAAAATTTGGTTTGTTGAAAATTCAAACGGATTAAATTAAATAAGAACATTTCTAATATTTGCCTTCATCAAATATAAAGAGGAATTAATTTTCACGAAATATTATCTTGAAAGTTTGAAATATTTCTGAATATACAAAAATCCAATAAGAAAAGAAAAAATATATTTCTTGATGAAATGTAATTGATAGATCACCCCATGATTGATTAGTAACTCTAATTAAATTATTTTTGAAAATTCTTTAATTCCTTATGGCAGCCTCAATTTGTTCGTTCTACACAATCGTGTCAGGATGTTATAATAACGCAAACGTAACATGTCGTCAATTATTTTAAATTACTAAGATTAAATCGTACGTTAACGAATTAGAAACGTCAAGAGATTTGTGCGCGACACACGAAGCGAATTCTGAACTGGATCCGTTCACTAGAAGGCGAATCTACTCTCCCCTCCCTCCCTCCTTCCCTCTTTCTCTCTCTTTCTACCGTTCCTCTTACGAGATCGCTACAAAGTAGGACTTTTCTTGTCCGACTTTCTCACGTAATAACCGGAAGCGAGAAACGGAGGACGAAGCGAATCGTGTCATAAATCCAGCTTTTAACGGAAACGTTGTTGGCCCTTTTACTAAACTTATTCAAGTCAGTGTTTTCCCTCGATATAAAAAATTACGTCTTACTTTTAATAATAATAAGATATTCTTATATTCTAACATATTCCGGAATTTCAGTTAATTGAGCTTACAAAATAACATGCTAAAACAATGTAAAAATTTCTAAATTTATCTAATATATTTAAAAAATATATATTTTTTAAAATCGATACTATTCTCTCCAAAAGTACTTATATGTCATTCATCGAAGAATAACTCGAAAAATCGGACAAATATTTCCACGGTGTGCTCTGACGTTAAAATAATATTTTTTTAAATATCGATTGTGAAGCAAACGGCCTTATATTGGCTTCAGACAGATTAGCTTGGATTCACTTACACCGAACTAATCGAGTAGCCTAACCTCCGAGAACTCGACGACTTCAAGGTTACCGAGAGAAAAAAAAGAAGAAAGAGAAAGTAAAACGTTCCAACCATCTCAACCGGTACTTCCAAACATTTCGCGCACATTATTAAACAACGAAATCCCCGTTCATTTCGTTGACGGATTCTCAAATCCAAAACTTTTAATTATGAACAAAATTGTAAACCTCTCAATTAGCACTTATAAAGCACTTCTGTGGTGCATAAAAAAACTACATTAGAATCAATATCAATAAATTACAAAAAAATTCTTACTATACAATCAAAGTTTCATATTTTTCAGTAACAGAATTAATAATTGTCGTAACAATTATCGCTCTCGTTGACTTGAATATGATATATGCTACTTTAGAATCACATTAACTAATAAAAATATAATGTAACTCGAGCGATTCTGTATTATTCACGCGCATTTCGCACATCAGTGCATTCTTTGAAATCATGACATTTCTCATGTTTCTAATCACAAGTTATCGCTCACGGTGAATTATTCAGCTACACGCGTGGACAATAAGTTGCTGCTGATAATCGGTCCCTCGCCTACGATCGATCGCGAATTAAACGGTTGACCACTTTCCCCTCGCTGAAAGTCTCACACTGTCTATTTGGGTCGCAGCTTATCCCTGCGTATCTCATTAACGCACTTAACGGACCGGCGAGCGCTGCGGAAATATTAAGCTGGAGAAATTTCGGCCCGGTACCGTATGCTCGCCAAGCAAAACTAGAAAATCGCGGTCAGGAGCGGGCTGGCCCATAAAACTTATTGGAAACATTCCGGCGGATCAGAAAGTCGCTAGACCGGCACGATATTGTATATTTCCGCCGACGAATACTTTATTCCTCTCAGAACGCGATATTATTTAGAGGAAAAATAAATCAAAAACATATTTTATTCAAACCGAATGAGAACAATGCCGCCGCAGCGGTCTAAGCTGAATCACGGATGCTTCTAAATAATTGCGTGTGAATTTATTTATTTGATTGCGCGCCGAAATGTTTTCAGACTTGAAACGCAACACTAATAAACTATCGCAGTAATAACACGAGTTAAATTGATTAACAATTTAACGATTGTTGATGCTGTTTACGCATCTTATATCGATCTTAATAATGTTGAATAACCTATTAAAAATTGTAAATGATTAATTTTTTATTGCGAAAAATATTACTTCGGTCAGGAGTCGAATCCAGAGATCTGGCATTTCTTGCGAGCGTCCTAAGACTTTAGACTACCGAGGCCGAACATATTTTGTTCAATTATATCGTGGACCTCCTTTGACTTGTTACTTTTAATATCTAAAAAAATGACTTTAATATTTTTACTTACAAAAATTCGCTATTTTTAAGCTCTTCTTTCTTACTTACAGTTAGATAAAAAAAAACTGAGTGAAGATTTTTGTTAGTGAAGCTTCTTTCATTCCCAATCATCATAATGCCAATGACTCAAACGTCCGAAAACATAACCAAAAATTATTAATTGTCGGTCAACAGTTCACATGGATCGTGAAAGAATGCGCGTGTAGCGAGGAGAAATCGCACACGTGTGCTGGCTGGACGACGAGAGCGCGATCGCTTTCACATGAAACGATACGAAGCATCGTATTCTACGATAACCGGGCGGATCCATTAATAGGACTCCAGAAACAATAATAAATGTCTAATAATGTCACGTAACCATGTATAACAATAATAAATACCTAAAATAATGTAACATAATCATGTAACAGCACACTGAGATAAATCAATGTTTCTTGTACGAAAGATTTATTATTGCGGCCGTAAAGCTAAAACTAATTGGGTAATAGAGAAATGATATGTAACATTATACGCGCCATTTTATTGGTTGTATAATGCAGCAGCACTAATTATTAATAAAGTTGTCGCGCAAATTTCTCATTCTAAGTTCCACGCTGAGAATCCCATTTGAATCAATTAATTTCTTGTTTGGATATGGCCAAACAAATCCTTGGTTAATGCAATAAAATAATTCAGTTGAAGCAACGTTTTTTCTTTTTATAACACTGCTTAAAGCGTATTTAAAGCATTAAAAACATGTTTTTAAAAAACACAATGTTTTATTCATAAAAAAAAAAAAAAACATTAGTCAATCGCATTGTCATTGAAAGTGCGACGTTACCATACCTACTAGACTTCGTCAATTCTCGACAGAATAATGTATAAAATCAAGGTTTTTTTTATGGACTCAAACTTTAATATTGTAAGATGTTGGTACAAGGAATGCTAGGAAGTAGGTATTCGATGCCGGAATTTAAAACCATGAGACTCTTTACTAAACTCTTTACTATAACACAAGGTAGGGGAGGCCGAAGACCAAAGTAACATTTTTTACATACGTCTTAGCTATCACTTAGTTATTCATGTTTTAAAAAACTCTCATTATTACTCTACTATTTCATCTGCGTTTAAGCCCATTTTAAGTAATACCCATTTTAAGAGTTATATTGATTTTTCGCAATTACGTCGATTGTTATTTTTATCCTGGGGGTCTAGGACAAAAATAACACACTAGGGATGAAAGTAAAACAGTTCTTATTTTCGAGAAAGTACGTTAAAAATATATTTTTTACATACGAGATACATTTGTTATGTAAGATAATTGTTATATAACAAAGTAATTTTTATAAAACTTAAAAAAATATATATCTTAACCTCGTAATTACTCGCAATATGGAGAATTTCAACTCGCCATGTTGCGAGGTTATGGATCAGTTTACTATTATTTCCATTTCTGTTAAATTACGTAACCTAAAGCAATATCCTGATTGGCTCATCGGCTTAAGTTTACGTCTTACTGTCACTCTTATGGAATTCCGTGTTTGGCAGCCCTTACGAACAAAACGAAGTAACGTGTTACTTTCATTCCTAGACATATTTCGTCCCTAGACACCTAAATACGCAGGACTTGTCGAAATCTATTACAATAACTTATAAACAGATTTCACAAGAAATGCACCGGCAAATAATGACATCGATAAAAACACTTTAAGTACACATAAACACAAGAAATACAAAACGGGAAATATTTACGTGGATAATGCAAATACATAAATTCTAATCTTCCATGCGCACAGTGGCGCGATTCTTTTACGATAACTAATTGAGGGGAGAGGGGCGCAAGTTCTTGACTATATAATACAAATGAAATAACACGTTGTGTAAGCCAGCAGGGGACTTGTTACTTTCATGACACTGTTACTTTTGTCCCCGGTCTCCCCTATTACGCTCACGATGTGACACACGCGGCTTCTAGCTTGAGACTGACTGCCTCGCGCTGTCCTAGGCATCCCTCCCACATACAAAGTTCGACTACATCAAAAAGATGTTGTTCCGAAATCGTCGACTCGGTCACAAGTCACGACGCGCTCTCTCGACGAGTAGTCTATATGGTATCGCCGACTCTCGCGGACGTCTTTTGTTCGAATTGCAAACGACATATCGCATGATATCACCGCGAACATCAAATACGATACCGATATTGTCGCTTTCTTGAAAGAACAAAATTGACACGCAATGCCTAAACTAACTACACCACATACGGTGAATATTTGCGGTCTTGTTACACATGCTTCTTCATAAATTCAACTACATGAGACTCGTTTTTCATTAACTTCTTGAATGCGGTTTCGATGTTATATGAAAATTCGCGTCACATCACGGTGGAAATGGCTATACTACAATGGTAAATATCTGCGAAGTTTGATCGATTATATCTCAGGAACGGGATGGTAAATCAAGGTCAAATTCTCTGATCTTTCCCTGATTTTTCTGACCGTTTTCAAGTTCTCTAACATTTTCTTTATTTCCCTGATTTCCAATTGATAGCAACTTTGTAAAGAGGATTAAAGCTCGTCAATACCGACGTAGATTAAATTTAATCTCGGTTTAGTTTACCGTTTATCTTTTTCCAAATCTTCGAATCAGAGAAAGATAAAAGGTAAATTGAATTGAGATCAGAGTTTATATTTGATTGAGCATTGATAGAATCGGATCATAGCAACACTGGCAAACGTTATACAGTGACAATAATGTACGCAATCTCTCCTTTCTCTTCAACTTTTTATCAACTAATACAACTTCGATAAACCGTAAGAAGTGGGCGTGCGATGAAAGCACGTTTTTCAGAAGATAAAGATAATTCTGGAGATAATAATAATTCTGACAGACCGAGAAAAAGTTTTGCCGAACAACTCGGCAAAGTTCCGAAGATGTCGACGACGCGACGGGACGGCCGGCGAGCAATAAAACGGTCTTTGAAAGGGAGAAATAATTCTGCCGTCGAAAAGTTCGCTATCCGCTTCGTTTAGCGAGCTGCTTTTGCATAAATTACTTGATAGTAATCGAATCACTCGGGGTTACGCTACGTAGTCACCGAACGTACTCAAATGTTAGCATAGCAAAATATATCGCCACGCGGAATTAAGTTCGCCAGTATTATTTCCCCGTGTTCGCTATCCGTTATTATTTAATTTTCAGAGACTATTTTGCGCTAATTAAATATTCATCTTGTTATTGCATATGCCGTATGTGACTTATTTACTCTAAAGCATGCGCTTATGCGGCGTATTTCTCTCATTTGCGATTGTTATTAAAGTGGTAATAGTGATTTAATGAGCGTGATTATTCATATATCCCTTTGCGTACCCATTGTTGCACACGTATATACACACACACACGTTAATAATTTTAATTGAAATTACCATTTGTTACGATAAAAATAATATATCCTTCATTTATACAAATAACCATAATATATCATCCACAATACCATGTAAATTAAATCTAGTTCTAAGAACTGGAACAAAGGATCACAATTGAACTGAAATTAAAAATCTACATATTGGTGGAAACATCCAATAACAAAACGTCGTGTATGAATCTTCAACTGTATGGCAGCGTGTAGAATTTCGTGAAATTTTTTTTTTATCAAAACTACACCATATATCGAGGTCCAATCTCGCTGTCGATACTCGCGTCGTTTTTTTTTTTTTTTTTTTTTTTTTGCGATTCGAGGGAAGGTGCGTGTAAATGAAGCGACGCGACGATAAGCCGACGATGCCACGGAGAAAACGGGTCGGAATATAAAATCGCGGAGAGCAATGTGACGCTGACACGCGAGTTTGTTTGCAAACATTGGCGAGCCGCGGGCAGAGAATTTACAGAGATCGTCTCTCGAATGTATTTGAGACCAAACCGACGACGATGGTTGCCAAGAGAGAGAGAGAGAGAGAGAGAGGGGGGGGGGGGGGGGAGCTGTGTGTGCACTCGAAGCCAATTCAATTTGCCGACAACTCGGGTCTGCTTAGCGGTAATTATTTCCGGGGTCTCGGTAAACGTGTTTCGCGCTTACCTCCCTCCTCGCCGAAAGGACTCGCTCGCGATCGATCGCGACGCGTACACACGCACACGCGCAGCAGCAGACACGTGCGCGAGGGCATACATATACATGGATGTCCGCGATCGCCCGTTCGAGGACGAGATCGATCGGCGCCCGCCGCCGCCGCCGCCGCCGCCGCTGCCGACTGGTGTCGTGCCAGAAATAATATCGTTCGCGGCGAAGAGAACGCGAACTATACCGTGATCGAGCGACATCCAAGTCTCGGGGCTTCGAATCGCTTTCTCCTCGGACGCGTCTGAAATATTTCCATTTTCCCGAACACACACACACACACACGCGCTTTTATAGAATATACGGATCGGATCCCGTTTTTTTTTCCCGCGCGGTAAAATACGCCGCTCTCTTCGCCAGATTGCGTCCGTCACCGATTTGCCGGTTTTTACAGCGAATTCTTGAATAATTCAGGGAATCGAAGCCAGAGTCACGAATCACGTTCGAAACTTACGATTATAAAATACCTTCATTCCGAGCAATATCATATGTTTAGGATTCTATTGATTTCTTCCTCAATGTTTAGAAAAATTTTAAGTCTTTATTGTTTCTCCTGCAACGCAATTTTATAAGAGAGTAGAGTGTAAAACTGTCTATTCGATAAACCTCTTTATAGGTATCGCGTATGAATGTATTATACACATACGAAATTCTCGTGTGATAGAAACGTATATACAATTTTTTTCTATTAACTGAAAACCGATATGCACTTGCACTTTAATTATAATATATCTGAAAGTTAAAAAGCTATATCACACTTCCTGTGGTTCGTATTAACTCTCACGATAGTTGTCTGAAAGTTGAGTTGGTTTACCTACACGATAATAAGATAATAATGTTCGGAAACTCCGATCGTATCCACAAAACGGATCGCCGGAGAGTTTTCTCGTTTTATGCATTAAAGACACATAGAAGTATATTATCCTTTTGCGATACAAGTGATTTCTCGCAAATGAGTGAAAAATATTTTGTGTTTAATTTAATACAGTTAGAGGATCTAAACAAATAAAAAAGTTTGTTTAAAGGAGAATTTGTGAAGATCGCAAAAATACAATTTGCTTATATCAGTACATACAATATAACCATATATCGATTCGAATACTTGAAGAATTAAAAAAGAAACTGTAAAAGATATACACACTACTGCAAAGTATTAAGTCGCATCCAGCTGTGAAGCTACGAATGGTTTAACCTTCCGGAGCTGACGGTAGGTAAGGACTCAATTATAATTTTTATAATACATCAGCAAAGGAAAACGTTAAAGTACAACTTTCACTTTTTTACGATCGTTCGAAGATCGTTTTTCCACATTTTTTAATGTATTTTTCTTCAGGCAAACTGATAATTGTCATAATAACTATATATCAAGGGGAAAAATTGGTACATTGTGTGAAATAAACTTAATAAAATCCTTATTCACATTGCTGTGTGAAATCGCTGTCAGTTAGTTATACTTTGATCATTTAAAAACTAATTCGGATCCTGGAACTGACAGCGATTTCGTAAAAATATAACATGAATAAGGATTTTATTAACTTTATTTCGAAATGTACCAATTTCGCTTTGAATGCAGCAGCGTCATTATAATTTTCAGTTTCCATGAAGAAAAATACATTTAAAAAATGGAGAAATAAAACGATCCTCGAACTGTCCTGAAAAACGCTGTGATGTTCTATTAAATTATTACTTATTAAAATAAATTTAGACATCAAAATAAATTTTGAATGTAACAGCACATGCATATATATATGTAGAAATATTTTAAACAACTAAATACCCAATAATTATATTGCTATACGTTACGTAACGGAATATTATATTATTTCATTGTCAAAGTTGATTATGTTACTGTATTTAGATACTTTATATAAAATCCTTAATGAGTATTAATCCAGTTTAATGCGAGTGATCAAATTTACTACTATTATCAGTATTCATTCTCTTATTTAATATACAACAAGTCACTTGTATTATTTTGGACGATTGAAATTAATTATGCCTTATAGTTCAACATAGCTACTATTATTATCAGTATCAATTCTCTTTTATTTAAATAACAAGTTATGTATGCTACTTTGAGTGATTAAAATCAATTAGATCCTCAATATAAATTAAATGGCTCTCACAGATTGATCGGTCAGTAAACGCGTTATAGATTCTGACGTCAAGCTTCGGATGGTTCAGGGAATCGTTTTGTGACGTCACTCTTCAATCAGCAGCCGCGCGTGTGTCCAACTCCTACGTAAAACTACGCAAGTTCACCGAAATCGAAGTACAGAAATAAATTCCGCGCGTATACAGCCGTTAACTTTTCACTATCAGTCGCTTTCGAATCAAACTTAATTCGACAAGCGCAAATATTTTTCGTGACCGTGATGATCACCGCCGACTGTTTTCATAATCTCGCTTATCGCGCGGCTGCTGACAGTTTTATTACTCGAATCTCTACTTCCAAGAGAGAGAGAGAGAGAGAGAGAATTCAGCGTTTTCTTTCTTTGAAAAATAATTCACTCGCGCGATCTTGAAACGGCGTCCGTCGTCGTGCGCGCGATGAAAGTTGCTGCGATCGAGAGTGAGATTCGACGCGAGTATCTCGAGTTTCATCGTCAAACGACTCACCGCGCACAGATAAGACGGAAATCACGATTACAACGCGAATTCGTTGCGAGTTTCCAGTCTCGTTGTTAAAACGACGGCACTTACATTGAACCAGCCAGCGTTTTCCAGTAAAATTACCGGCAAAATGATGACGAAATAGCGGAATCATCATCGTGCGCGACTTTATCGCGATGCCGTTCGCGGTAACGAGATGTAATTCCGCGTAAAGCATCGCTAAAAGAGCGACGCGATGCTTCGCTGCAGTATTCCAGCGCGGGGCACTTTCGCGACCAAGTATCCAAGTATTTACTCGGCGGCCGCGGCCGAGTTTTCATCATCTCGTTCGCGAAGATTAAAAAAGTCGGCATCGGCCCGTTCTGGAATTGCAGTAAGCAAACAAGACGTCACATCCGTTTCGCCGAGTTGACAGTAAACGTGTCCGAGACGTCTTATCAGCTTGATTTTTAATCGATCTCCCCTTCGTGACTAGGAATCCTACATATATGGCCTGATTTTCTGTTTAACTTGCGATTTTAAATTTAACCTCACTTAACCTGACGACGATAACGGAAGAATTGTTTTCCTAACTATGATTAATCACGAAACTGATGATGGTAATTTGTAGCGGTAATTTTTAAAGTCACTCATTATAAAGTTATCAGTTTAGTAGTAATTAACCATAAAAGAGTATAATTTTTCGATTTAACCTCATTTAACCCGATAATAATGTAAGAATTGTTTTTCAAACTACGATTAATCACTAAACTGACGGTTCTGTAGTGGTAATTTTAAAAGTTGCTCACTAAAATTATCAGTTTAGTAATTATTGACCATAGCTGGAAGAATACAATATTTGTGCCATCAAGTTAAGTCTAATTACCATAAATTAACTAGAAAATAAAGACACACAGCCACGTTCCACTTGACCTTCGCAACGCATTGGAATAATTGTATTCTTGTTGTTTATCAAGTGTAAAACAAGGACGACGAAACGCTTACGAGCGTTGTTAGCAAGTGGAACGCATCCAGAGTCTGGCTACGAGCGATTTTGTTAAAATCCTACGAGAGAGAAAGATATGTTTACATTCTTCCTGTGTACATACTGTTGGATATCAAAAGAGAGGAATGGCAATCCAATCGTTTGAGAGTTCAAAAACATTTTCTTACTTTTGACTTTCGCCTACGTCAAAATGTATAATAAATCAATCCATCTTTGTGGTTAGTTCCAAAGTAAACAACATTCATAGTAACGTATGCACTTGTGATAGTGAAACTAAATTTGAATCAAATTGCATACGTCTTCTCTCGATGTCAAATTGTTACAACTCCATTAAGTACAGTTAAATTAACGACGTGTTGATTCGGAGGAGCGGTAATAATTAAAAACAACTCAAATTGGGTATAATTTCACATTATAAATTTAAAAGTGTAGAATCTTGACGAAAAAAAAATCGCTCGTGGCCAGATTCCGTCGAGCCCCCTACATCCACGATACTAGAAATCGGTCGGCGATCTCGAACAAAGAAAAGATTAACCGACCGCATCGGTGAGCAAAAGTTATTCAAACGCGATTCCCTAATTTCTACTCTATCCGCGATCTCGGGCCGATTTCTGGAGCATCGATTTCGGGCTGTACAAGAATTTATAGGATCTCGATAACATCGCGATGGGAAAACAATCGAAGGAAGATGCGCCGCTCGGAGCAGACGCGCGATCGCGGTGATGTGATTTTCGGAGCAGACGCCTCCGCCGGACGGAATTTCCGCGCGATCTCCGCGCTACGACTTTTTATCAACCGATCCCGACCGGCCGATTCCGCGGCGCGGACACGCTCGCGAACGCGACGGTTACAAATAACAAGATGGCAGCCGATCGAGAGCGATAAGCGCGACGGCGCGCGACGTGCCCGTCACGCGTTTCGGGATCGCGCATCGATCCCGCGGGCCAACGGAGCGCGAACGATAATACAATACGATGGATAAAGTCAAGCACACTCACCGGAATCACGATCTCGGGCCGTGGTCCGTCTGGCGATGGGCTGGCTGGACGTGGGCCGCGGCGGCGGCGGCGGCGGCGGAGGCGGCGGGGATCGCAGTATCCAATACGATAATACGAGTATATCCAAATATGATAATCCACACACAGAGAGGACACACAGAGCGAACGAAACTGTCGTACACTGATATATTATACGAAACTCTCACTGCGTGGAACTCGTGGGCGGGAGGGAGGCGAAAATACGTGTGAATCGCGTATCCTTCCCTTTGCCGCGATCACTGATTTCCGCGACGACGACGAGGAGCACACTCCGCGCTATTATCGAGTAACGCCGAGATACGGACTGAAGTGAGCGGCGAGGCAGAGAGAGAGAGAGAGAGAGAAAGGAGAGATAGAGAGAGAGAGAGAGAGAGAGAGAAAGAGAAAGAGCGAGCGAGACGGCGGCGGCGGCACACAGCACTTTCCCGCGACGCGCACCACTAATAATACATCACTACGTCAACGGTAATGCCCGGCACGGCCATCATTGGGCAGTGCCGCGTCGCCGTTGTTTGTCCATGCGTGCATACGTGACCGCGTATCCAAGAAGCGCCCGCACACTCTCGTACCTCGACGGGAAAGAGGTGCCTCGACAATCTGCGATAGATTATGCGACGAGAGAACAACAACAGGCGGTCGTTCGACGGTCGTTAAAACTCCTCACCCGCTGGAAAGACACAGAGATGCGTCGTAGACGTTTAGACAGATATGATTAAATCGAACAGGTAGACACGAGTTCTACCGTCTGTTCCGCGCTATCACTGTCGAATTCCGTTAAATCGCGGGAGGAGAGGCCGTGGTCGGAGCGCAACGCAAGAAAGATCCGTAATGCGCGCGAGCTGATGCGAGACTGTACGAGAGTGGCGAGCGCGCACGAAGCCAGCCGATCGACGCCGCGCCGTTCCGAAGAGGCACGAGGACGCACGAGGGAGGCCAGTAATGCCGATGATCGAAGAGCTCCCCTCCACTTCCCGCGCCACGACCGACCGAGCGCGGAGCGGAGCGTCGCGTCGCGTCGCGTCGCGGGGCTCGACGACGGATAGATTACACGCGGCGCACGCGCGCGCGACCGAGCGAGCGGACGGACCGTCCGCTCGCTTCTGACGCGGAACGCGTTTTCATTACGTAAAAACAAGTGTGCGTCGCTTGAACCCCGCGCACGCACCCGATTCATTCGTCACTTGGGGAAAAAAAGAAAAACCACGCGTGGAGATCGATCTCTATCGTCAAACTCCCAGGATTTCTTTCGATATTTATTGCTCGCCGCCTCGATTCCACAGTATATCGTTGTAAGAAATTAGTTTAACGTAAGCTGTCGCTTGTTATTGACGTTTACATCGACAAGTGTCATCTTGAGAATGGAATGCGATACATTTGGATTAAATTAAACTTCCCCGTCTTGGAGCAACGCGAATGACCTTATCGGGGATTCATCGGTGATTCAGACGTAGCGTTACTCAGGTGGATGTGGGTTCTTTGAAAACACACGGAGTAACCCTTAATACGGTCGCGCTACATCAGTTAACTCAAATAAATCCCGTTGACGAGCGCGTTAGACTCTCGATAATGATCGACGAAATCCTCAGTCGGTGATTCATCAAGATAACATCCGTGACGTTTCCCGTTGTGCAAAGTCCCGACCGATGGACGACTCACACAAAGAATAAGGAATAGCCCACACGATGGTGTTCGTGCCTTAATTTTCATCACTTTTACAAATATATTAAAATCATTGAGTGACTTACATAAATTTTAACATTATTAGAAAGTATCAGTAAGGTCGGGTTAACAAAATGGATAGACATTACACACAATTAAATATCAAAGGGGTAAAATGGACAACCTAATTTCTCGAGTTAAATAACGTTTTGTTATATTTAACTTCCACATGTGACAAAATGTAAATCAATTCACTTATGTAGCTCCAAGTTCTAAAGTAAACAACTTCCATATCAACATATGCACTTAGTGATGTACTAAATTTAAGTCAAATTTAAATTGTTTAATAACTCCATTAATTCAGTTTAATTGACATTTTGAGTAAGAGAATTGAGGCAGCTTGTAAAAATAATTTAAAATACTTTTAGATACCTACTCATAATTTGACGGTACGCAGGATACTTTAGAAAAAGTACATGTAACAGTACGTATTAAAAAAAGAAACAATAAAGATGTTAGATATAAAAAAGAAACAATAATAATCCGATCTCTTGAGTTAAATAACACATTTTGTTATTTTTAACTTCTATAAATGTCAAAATATAAATTAATTCATTCTGTGGTTTTAGTTTCGAAACAAGCAATGTCCATATTAACGTACGCGCTTAGTAAATAATCGTAAATAAATTAAAAAAACGAAATTTAATACATTTATTTAAATTTAATTGTTTAACTTCATTTTAGTTAAATTAATGATATATTATTGAATCAAAACAGTGACGGCATGTAGAAATAAAATTAACTGAAACTGAGAATAATTTGATTTCATTATTACGAATTTAATTTAATTAAAATTAAAATTTAACAATGCTTTATGTAGCCAAGTGTTCCTAGTATTTCAAAGAAAAGAAATGCGCAGAGCACGTATAAGCCATCGCGTACTAAAAGATAAAGAACGACAATGCGAATACGTGGAAAATGGCACACGCTCATAAATTTATAATGTGAAATTATATTCTATTTAAATTATTTTAAGGTCCAATTTGAGTCATTTTTATAAGTCGTTGCTCCTACTTAACACTATATTGTTAATTCAAACAACGGAGAATTACATAAAATTTTACTGAAATTTAGTTTATTATTTACTAAGTGCAGAACGTTGTTTGAAAGTAACCACAAAAATGAATTGATTTACGTTTCGATACATATAAAAGTTAAAAAAAACCAAATGTTATTTAACTCAAGAGATTAAGTACCACTGTTCCTCAAATATCTACGCTCAGAAAAGGATCTGATTGCATTAATTGGAATTCTGATTGGAAAATGGACAAATAAGAATTTTCTATTAAATTCTAACCGAGATAACTAGAATTCTGATTGATATATGTAAGAATGTCCGTTCATTTTTAACCAGACACCTTTCTCAGTACAATCGCACGCGACATAAGAATCCGCAATTTTCGCGCGTCTTTCGTTGAAACAAACCAAGTCACAGCGAGCGGCTAATCAATCTTTTGTGCAGAATAAAGTGTCACACTAAGCAGTAGAGATGAAGATTGCGAATTAAAGATTAAAATTCAGCCAATCAGAAGGACACAGATTAAAATTAAAATGTACGTTTTGTAACGGTATCCCCATTTGGATTTTAAAGATTTTAATAAAGATAAGTTGGCGTTGTTGTTATATCTGCACGTCAATGAACTGCGTTTTCACTCTTATCCATTTTCTATCATTGTTTTATATAGAGGAGTCTTTTTCTTTTATTTCTAAAATTATCTGACTCTCTTTAACCGAGGTTCAACTTACTCCTCGTCTCTTGGATGATTCATTCTAGAATCGGAAAGAGATGAGCAGTAAGCTGGACTTGGATTAAAACGAATCTCCAAGGCGTAGTGTGACACGGGCTTAAGAACGCGTCGTCGCGAAGCGTAGCTTATCGCGCGAGACGCTTGTTTTCGCACGAATCGCAGATTCGTCGACGGCCAACCGAACTCGGGTCACACTCGCGCATGTCTCACTGTGCCGTTAAGCGGAGTATTCACGCGGTCTCTGTAATTAACTCGGGCTTATGCGTGTATGTCGCTCTCGATAATGCGTTTATCGTCGCGCTCGAACAAAGACGACATCGAGAAAACGCAACTCGATTGTTGCCCTCCCACTTGCACCCTCGTAAATCCTCGCGCGTTTTCGCATCCTCCTCACGCTCCGACCGCGCGCCGATGAAACGGCAGTACGTCACGCACATTTCGTTTCGCACACATAGGCGCGCGCGCGCGCGCGCACACCACGTCGATGTAAGAAAGAAGAGACACGCACCTACGAAATTCTTCTGTATTTTCAATTGTACTTTTCTATCGTCGAAGAGAGTATACTACTTTTCACAATCACGCACTGCCTCGTTCAAAGAAAATCGTAGCTGCTTCCCGCTGGGCGGAACTCTAGTGTCGTTGACGGGAGAGGGTCAGAGAGGGATGAGCGAACGGACTGCAGGGGGAGGGAGGGTGGGACCAGGGAAGAAACGGAGAGAGAGAGAGAGAGAGAGAGAGAGAGAGAGGAAGAGAGAGAGGAAGAGAGAATGAAAAACGGAGCGCAGCGCGACGAGACTCGTTACTACGAAACGACTGCGACGGAGATCCGACACAAACTGAGAACCACCGAGCTGCTGATTGCGGCCGATAGCACGTTCTCCCCCACTCTACCGCCTCTTTACCCCCGTCAGCCTCCCCGCGCCGCTTCCTCTTCACTCTACCCCTCGCGGCCCACGCATCCCTACACACCGAGCGACGTAGAGCGCGCTCGACCTCCCCGTGCTCTCTACGACTATCCCCGCTCGCATTGCGAATCTCTCCTCCTCGCTCTCCTCTACCTCCAACGCTCGCAGCTACGAGAAAGTTTCTGGCGTGTATTGCTAGGTTATCGGTATTTACTCGTTACCGCCAAACCTACACGCGACCTTGCCATACCGGGAAAACGACGGACGTCAAAAAACGAGGCTGGACGAGACCGTTGCGTACGAAAGTGAATGATTAATTTTGACGATCTTCTATTCATCGCGCGACCTGCGAGGACAAAGTAAAATTCTTGTATATTTAATATTCAAGAACACGTGTGAGTAGACTGACGATTATTAACATTTTAGAAAAAGTAAAAGAAGATGAAACGGAGAGAAAAAGAAGGAGAGAAGAGAGAAGCGAAGAAAAAGAGGACACCTTTGAATAACGGATTCGACTCGAGATATCAACGATCCAGACGACACTGTTAAATATCAAAGGAGCAATCCAATCACTTTGTATTAAATAATATTTTGTTATTTTTAATTTCTTTTTCTGCGTCAAAATCAATTCATTTAAATTGCTTAGTTTCAAAGTAAGTATAATATTCATATTAACGCATAGACTTAATAAATAAACCAAATTTAAGTTTTTAATGTGTTTTTTGAGTTATATAAATTGTTGAACGCTTTTGTTTTAGTTAAATTAACATCATGTTGAAGTAGCACTGACGATCTGTAAAAATGATTAAAAATAGATAACTCAAATTAAATTACATACATACATAAGTTTAGTGCAAAATACTTGCTCTCATACACCTGTTTATTTCATTTAAAATTTTTGAACGTTTAAATTTAAGCACGTAAACTGCCTTACTGCTTCAGTATTTAAATATCAAGTTGTCGATGAGAGAAAGAATTTAATTTGGTATTCTAAATGTTTCAGTTAGTTGTAAATAGTATCTTTTTAAAAAAGACAATAACGAAAAAGAAAGAGAAGAAAATCTTTTCTCTATTATTAAGGATATGATTTGTTTCGCAAACTACCTTTGTTAATCGAAGTAATTTAAGAAGCAAATTACACTTTAATACTTAATAATAATGGAATATTTGATGTCTTCTTTTTATTATCTTTAATGTGCGACGCGATTCTGAAATTAAGATCGATACAGCCAATAAGAATACTAAGAACAAATAACCGGATTAAGTAAATACAGAATCGTGTATGTCATAACGTTTTCGACTGCAGTGCAGGATTTAAATCGATCAGTGCTGGATTAATATCGTCACACGTTTTATTATGGATAGAGCATATAGCATCATTAATCCAACCCAGGTCGATTCAAATCCACTAAAAAAAACGCATATATGCATACATACATTACATAATATGTTTAACAAATTTATATATACATGTACATATATTATATATATATATATTTATAGATTTTAAGATGCTAGGCATCTCCAATAATTTAATTGTGAGATTATTATTTTAATTTATATGGTTCTGTTCAAATTCGACAAATCGAATCGGTACATAGTCTGTAAAATTGATAATTGTATTTATATATTGACATATATGCGAATATTACAATAATTACCAAGACTCGCTGTAGCCGGAAAATGACTACTCGATTCTTTTATTCGGATTTTAAACATTTCTCGATCGATTTTTATTTAATACTGTTTACATAACACATAAACCGATTTGTTGAGCCGTTAATCTGGAATTCTCATTTCTTGATTAACATTATACTCCCTTTACGAGGCATATTACATATAAGATGAAGGCTGAGATCAAACTCGAGACCCACCGACTACTAATCGACAGCACTTTGCATATCAAGTCACGCGTCATTATCGTTATCATATATCATATGCGATTTTTTACTCCCATTGTCAGTACACACAATAAGTAAGAGACGGGTCTAGACTTTTTGGCGCCCGAAACAAAAAAATGCATCCTTTACATACAATAATATTTTTTATAACACGTGCAATTTAATAAAGAACAATATTAATTTAGCAGTACTTAATACATTAATATTAATTTAATAGGAATATACAATTGCTTATACAAATATGCATTAAATATACAGATTACGTATATATGAACATATAAGTTACAAACGAACGAAACATGTTTACTAAAATCAGAATATATGCAAAATACTTTTTATATTCATATTGATAAGTTAATTCTCGTAAAAATTTAAAGAAAATTAATTTTTACATTATAATAAAAAAAAATTAAGTGTTGTTATTGGATACTTATCGTCTAAAATTATTTACATGTTTCTACATTTAACTGTATAGTAGCCTTCAATATGCACTAATCCAATTTAGCGTAAGTGATGAAATTTGTTACATGTAAGAGTCACTCAATAATTTTTGTATACTTGTAAAAGTGATGAAAATTACTCCAGACGCAAATAACCTATAATGTATAGTATAGTAAAAGAGCGAAAAATTATCGTGCGTACTAATACATGATGGTAATATTATCAAAATAACTAACAAAACTCAATAAATGCGCGCAATCTCGTGACATCGTCGACTGTCGAGTTAAACGCACCGTTAACCGCAGAATTCACCGCAGGCCGAAATACAGTCGGTGAGTTACCATCGCCCGTGTCATTTTTGTCCCGCAATGTAACGCAATGTTAACCGAGTCAACATCCGCCCGAGCAGAAACTTTACTTATGGTGCTTTATAATTTTAAAGCGACCGTCGCGCGCGCACGTCAGAGAGAAGGGATAGGAAGGGAAGTGAGCAATTTCAAGATTTTCACGGCGCCATTTCCGAGACGATATACGATGTCGTAGAGTCGACGATGTATAAGAAAGTGGAATAAAATATCAGTGCCGTCGTGTCGCCGTGCCGGTTCGCGGCATCGTATCTTTCGCTCACGCAAGAGCGGCACGATAACGTCCGCTCAGGTACTTCTCGCACGGTAAACTCATTTCTGCGCTCCGAAATTGATTTTCCGCGAAGATGACAAACGTCCGTTGACTGTCGTGAAAAGCGCAATTTGCGACGTACCAGCAATACTCGGTATTCGCAATATTCCTCTCGCAATAAAACTATCTCTATCTAGATAAGCTTGATGTATGTAACAAACGGAGTGGTACATATTTTTCACTCCGAGTATGTAACGTAACATGTGTTCGATGTTGCTACTTTCTGAAAGCGTTAAAAATTGGAAAGACAAGTTGATGTACAGAGGATGATACAATTGTCGTTTCACCATAATAAAAGTGTCATACAGATCATTAAATCTTTCTTGAAAAGAAAAATATTTTTAAAAATTGAAGTAAGGTATTCTTTCCTGCGCGGCTAAATGTATTTGAACGTTATTAGAAATTCGTTCACACAGTTACGCGTCAAACGAAATTAAAATCTAAAGATAAAGGTACAACATTGTCAGAGCATAAGGAGGAAAGTCTACATCGCAAATTTCTGGAATAATACATTTCTATGAGTATATCTACATATAATAATAATTCAAGTAATACGATAGCACGGTCTTTAAGTTTCTAAAGCCACATCACCTTGTGAATTTTCATATCACGGAAAGGTATTACGAAAAGACACTTAATTCAGCTACAAGCTGATAACGGCCAAAGATAAACGTCGTAAATCGAATTAATGATCATTTACATTCTAGTAAGTGTAGTGGTTGTTAAGCTCGGAACGTACGTTAGATATTCGTGCACGATCACTATGACATATGACGTCAGGTTAACATGGACAGGCATTATAAATGAAGAGTTAAACGGAGACAGATAAATCGAGATAACGATAGAGAGAGAGAAAGAGAGAGAGAGAGAGAGGGGAGGAGAGAGAAGGGAAAGGACAAGATAGGTAGAGAAGGAGTACATAATGTAGGTCATGACCCAAATCGCACTCTCCGGCCTCTATTCGGATCTTTCGTAATTCGCGAAAGTGTTCAACGAGTTTCGAAAAGCACTCTGAGTTAAAAGAACTGCTACACGGTAAATGAGCAAATTCTTTCGCTATTAATCTTCCTATCTTGAAAAAGAAACGTAACGAAGTGCAATCGATTTAGCATATGTCGCGTTTGAAAAAAAATAGCAAACATTTACCAATTTCCTTTGCATGAATATTAGTACTGAAGAACGTGCTTGAATATCTCTGTTAACTACGTATTTAGTAATCTTAGCAGAGTATAGTCCTTGACGCAAACAAGAGAATTCAACTGAAGCATGTTTAAACCTAGGAATAAAATCTCCTCTATAAAAACGTTTATTATTATTTTCGAATTTCAATAGATATCAGCATGTGCTGCTTTTGATTGAATAACGTAATAACATCTGTAGTAAAGGATCGTTATCGTTTTTCTAGTTAACGAAATCAACACTCTGAAAAAGGATCCGATTGCATTGATCGAAATTTTATTCGAAAATCTCAAAGTTTCCTGGTTAAATCCATTATATTATAATTTAGTTGAGAGAGATAACCGGAATTCTGACACGATCGGAACCTTCTCGTTCGTCATTCACTACTTCAGTGCAGAGAATAACTTTTTAACTCGCCAGCTTCGTCGGAAGCTACACGTCGATCGATATGATGACACACGAATCGTCAATATAAATCGTCAGCGTTACTTAAAGAAGCAACCCGCTGATCGGGGAAAAGCTGACGGCGGCGCGCGGGGCGCGGCTAATTGTAGCGAGAGCACGTGCGCTCGGCAAGTTTCCCGGCTCGAAAACGCCGCGAGGAGTTCCTCGGCAGCCGGGTAGCCTTGACGGCGCGGCGCGGCGCGGCGCGGCGCGGCGCGAGAGAGCACCTGATACGCAACTGGCGAGCTAGACGGGAGGGAAGAGAGAAGTCGTCCTTTCATCCCTGCGAGCGGTCGTCGTGCATAAGGATCCAGTCTCGCTCATTCCGCTACGTGCGTTCGCAGACGTTTCCCCCTTTTCTCCTCCCAACCGACCTTCCCTTCCGTTCCCGCCGCCGCCGCCGATGGCCCCACTCTCTACTAGGTTTCGCCGCTCTCTTCTCCCACCGCGCCGCCCTCCGCGGAGTCCTGTAACGGCGCGACGACACGTTCACGTACACGCGCACGCAACGATCCACGCGTGCACCGTTCGCGACGGACGGACAGGCGTGTTGCGACGTTGCCTGGGAGCGCTGGGACGAGATCGCGAAACGCCTTGTTGCCAAGTTGCGATCCTACACACACCGCTATACACGATCAGCAGCCGCTTTCCCGCGGAAGCACGCGATCTTCTCCGTCGCTGTTTTGCTATTCCCTCGCGAAAACCTACGTGTGCGTTTCCCTCATTACTGTATTTACTATTTACTATAAGAATACGAAATTTCTTGTTTGATGCTGAAGAATTAAATATAGTGCGATCGAAGTTTTGCGCAAAAAGATTATTGTTCGTTCGTAAAAAGAATTATAATATTTGAGCAGTGTCCCTTTGCTTTTAATTTTAATTAATTATATTCCTATTAATAATTGCTATTTATTTAATTAATTAGTTCCTACTTTATTTATTATAATCTATCTTACATATCTCGCCTTTCTTTTATTTTCTTTTTATTCTTCTTTTATTCTACAAGATAAGATACACACTGTTCCTCGTTTTATGCGGAAAAATTAAACAGAGCGTTATTGAGGTGTTGCGCGAAAAAAATATCGTTCCTATAAAAAAGTATACTTTATCAGTCTTATGCTCTTAACATTAACCAACTATAATAACTGCTATCTCTTCGATGATTTCTTACTGTTACACAATGCGCTTTATAAAGGCTATCCGTCGGTCTAGTCAATCTAATTATCGCATAAAAATTAACATCACAATACAGTTCGCCGATCGAAGTTATGAACTACTTGAACTACCAAAGTACCACGTTACTGCTCTCCGTTGACGTACGACGCCTCGGGTCGTTTCGCGAACAATGTTGAGCGTAAAACGCGATGGAACAGGAACAAAAGGTAGCACGCGGTACGGACGGCATTGCGTTAGATAACGCAGCCTTGCGACGTCATCGCGCGCGTGGGAATGGTGGCTGGATGCCAAATCGAGTGTATCGCCGACGGCCTGGGTTGCGCCAGTTGGCCATGCTAAATATACAGAGAGAGAGAGAGAGAGAGGAGGAGGAGAGCGAAGGGGAAGAGGTATAATAACTTCCTATAACGGCGCGCCGCGCTTTGTTTCTTCCATTAAGCCGTTTTCTCTCCCCCTCGGCGCGCAAGCTCGACGCGCAACGATGCGGTTATTCTATAATAGCGCACCCGACATATCGGCTCCGAATCACGATGGACGTTTATCGTTCTCGCAATAAAGCATCAAACGCAGATACCTTCTCTGCACTCTACTCGGTAGCCCGTGAATCGTATATGTATCAAGTGAGATAATGAATGTTCCCGATATTGGCGCGGTCGCTATATTGGAGTATTGAACGCGTGGGTGCCCAGAATGCTGCTTTTTGTATTTAAAGTTCATATTGTCGTTAATTAATTGACTGGACTCCTGAAATCCTCTCGAGTCGAACGGAAGTAGTAAATTTTTACGATTTTCGGCGCGGTAAATATTTTCTACGGAATAGAAAAATCTGCCGTCGGTCCAAATTGAACAATTAATTGAAAAATCATTAAGCTAATGGGATATCGGAGATAAATGCGCAACAAGTAGCTTATACGTCAAGCCGAAAAAAATACCACACCGCGATGAACTTTCTATTAACGGATGTACAAGATGAAAATTCGTACATGCTAATTGACATGTGCCGAATTATTGCACGTCAATATTTCGTCATGTCGTAATATTTATACTGTGAAGCTCAATTCTTTACTATCCGGTTAACTTGTGATTAAGCTTAACTTGATGTTTCATCCAATTCATGAGCTTCACCTATGACATCATCATAAATGAAGTCCATTGGATGAAACATCGGATTAACCACAAGTTGACTAGATAATGAAAAATCGGATCTGGATCTCATAAGATTATCGCAAAACTACATGGTATTATATATGGTTTATGTATTATAACTTCTGAAAGAATTAATTTGTTTTATTAAGATCCATCAAACAAGCTAACATTGACATCTTGAACATTAAAATGATTTAAAAATGATAAGTAACGTCAGCTTCTCAAGGAACACACCAAGTCAAAAGAAAAAAAGAGTCAAAATGACTTTATTTTAATATAAATAGAAACTAAAAAGACAAATGAAAAGTCAAACATGTTATATGCTAAAAATAATAATAAAAATAATAGATATTATAAACAATAAATCATTGTTGGAATTATTCCGACATATTACACAATATATTTAATAAATAAATTTTTATAATACGAACAGTGTATTAAACGTTAGTGGATAATCTTAGTTCACTATTATATCAGAGAATCCGCCTAGTAATAGTTTGTGCTAATTACATATAGGCGCTCGCCATGCTTAAGCTATTTTCATAACGAGATCCACGGCACCGCACGTGACCACCGCAAATGAACCCTACTTGTGCGGCACTCTCAGTGAGGATAGGTCAGTAACGCGTCGGCAATGCATTCGTGCCCCATCAAACAGGCATCATGATCGAGGTTTCGTGCGCACCTGGCACATATACAGGGTGTCCTCAAACCTGTATTCAATGAAATCCTTCAAATAACTTCGTCAATTATGCGAAAATTAATTATCTCTTACGATCTTACAACTTTCAATATTCTACATCTACTTTAATTACATTTCGTATTAAAATTCAATGAATTTTGCGGTTAATGACAATTATTAAAAATCAGAGGCTATTCAAAATTTTCTAATCTTCAATATCGTTCATATGTAATCATATTTTGAATTAAAATTCCGTTTAATTATTTAACTAGTTAAATATCTTCCATTTATCGAAATAAGAAAAATATTTTTAAAAAGATTTTAAAAATTAAAAAATATCTAGAAATTCAATATCCTTTAATTATTTTAGTATGTCCCATTAAGAATTAAACATACGCACATTTTTTTAATATGATATCTTTCAATTTTTATAAACTATTAATTTTCTGCAAAAATTTCATCATTTTTAATTACCTACAGAAGTCGTCGATTTTCTCGAGATAAAATTGATCGTTTATTAATTAGTATACATTTATATTCATGAAATTTTGTCTACATGAAATACGATCGCAAAGTTGAATGACCATCATATGTATCCCATCGACTGCATCGCTCCCATGTACACACGGACAAGATCGTTTGTGCGACAGACTGAGATACGGATATCTCGAATTTCCCTGCTCACGACTCGACTCCAGTGCAGCGGCTTCATCCGACCGGATTCACCTACCTGATATTCCTGGTTGCCCGAAATTCATCGGTCTACCGAGAAACGTTACAAAATTCCATCGAGATTCTTGAACTCACCTTGTTTGGAGGGTGTTGCGAGACTGTGTCCCATACTTGTTGTCTGCAAGATTTTTGTGCACACAACATTGTGTGTTCTAAAGGAAACAAAAATATCTTAGTCTAACAAACGACTCTGAAAATGTACATACGTGCCTCGAAAGAATTCTAAAATCGATATTTTATAGCAAAAGAAATTTTCTATATTTACAATGATATTTTTTAAATTGTAAAATCAATCAATTTTTCTTCTTCAAACAAGCTTTACAGAAAAATTTTTCAAAAGATTTATTCTTTGTATGAAGAGAACTTTAGTTACGATTATACTGCTAAAGTCCATTGGGTTTTTCTACGGATTTTGGGTCCGT
Source organism: Cyphomyrmex costatus (assembly GCF_001594065.2). Lineage (NCBI taxonomy): Eukaryota > Metazoa > Arthropoda > Insecta > Hymenoptera > Formicidae > Cyphomyrmex > Cyphomyrmex costatus. Next base: position 780,890 of record NW_017276629.1, on the reverse strand, counting down.
ATTTATATTGTTTTAAAAGAAAATTATTTATTTATAATCCTGTCAAAAAGCTATAAAAAATTTATTACTCTTATTATTTTAACAAAAAAAAGTTAAGTTTTTATTGAAAAGCGTGGCCTCTACTCTGAAAATATCTCTGTGCATACGGAAACGCGTAATTATCCAATGTATAAATAAAACGTACGAATATATAACATATGTCATAATTATGCACATATAATCGGCGATGAGACAATCGGCACACGTCTGTCTAACGAGCGCGAAATGTTAATCGATATCTCTTGAAATGGGACGCACACTACATCGTAATTACGATTCTGTAATGGCAGTTTAATCTATAATCGCATAATATATTCAAGTACTCCATTTCATTAATGACTCGACGCAGACCATAATTGAATTGCAATAATTACGCCAATGTTGTACCGATTTCTCGATTGACAAAACTAAGACAGATGTGAGAATATGTACATATATCTATATAAATTCTAACATGTATACGTATGTATAGATTGGTCTGGATATTCCAATCTTAATTTCAATGACTTTATAAATGTAGCACAATATATACAATTTACAATAGATTTACATATTCTAAAAAAAAATCATTCCGAAAATGCAAAATTAAACGATACTACAACATATTATAGATTTTTATTGGGTATTATTAAAGAAAGGAAGACCCTCATAATCACGAATTTGCTACACACGTCGTTAATGGGTTAATGCGGCTTTATGGTTTATCGAAGTAATACAGGTACAAATATCGATCGTTTGGTTGTTGACGTATGAGCAGCTTATCAAGTCCCGATATGCTAAAACACTAGGATGCAAACAAACGGCTTGTCTATTTTGCAGGGTATTTGACCTCGATACTGAGGATCTTCATATCCTTACTCGCGTCTCCTTTTATTCCTCTGAAGACTGCCTCTTCGGCTGTCTTTCCATCGTGCCGACAAAGAACTTCCAAGTGTTTTACGTAAATAAGGCAATTCATTCGTCGTATGAAATGTTCATTTTTTGGGTGTTTATAAATACTTGACAAATAGTATTCACCGTTTTCTGTATAAAGTTCGTAAACTCTCATTAAGAAATAGCATTCTATACATATACGTATAGAAATGTACCGAACATTTTGTGAATTATTTTATAATATAAAATATCGCATTTGTATAGATTCATTATTATCAAATTATCGATTCTATCGAGATAGAAATAAAAATCTGTGTGTGTGTGTGTGTGTGTGAGTGAAAAGAGATTAATTTAAATAAAAAAATATTTTAAACATTTATCTAAAAGAAAAGTTATTCTTTCATTTTTCAAGATTATAATTATTGATGAAAGTGATTTTATTTTGTTCTATGAAATAAATGGATGAGATACAGTGTAAATAATTGTATATTCATGACGTAAAAATACAACGTTTTTGTACGATCGATAGTAAACAAATTTGTGAAGCTGAATACGAATGTACGGTTTACACAAAAAGAGAATATATTTATACGATTTATGTTTGATTGAAAATTAAAACTCATTATAATATCGAGAAATTTAAAATATAAAGGTCCTTTAATATAAATATAATTTAGTACATTAATCATATAATCGAATCAATAAATTTTTACTTCTTTTTCAATTTTATTACTTTACACTGGGAAATATAAATCACAATTTCGACAAATTCGAAGGAAATATTTTTGCTTTTTTCTTTTATTTTTTTCCCATTTGTAATAAAAATGTAATAATTATACTGATTATTTTTATATGTCTGTCTGTATGAAAAAAAAACAGAAGACATTCATTATATCGTGAAGCATATAAAATCACCATTCAAGAAAAAATTGAATTAGATAATTAATACAATAGAAACATAATAGAAAAAAATCTATTTTAAGATACAAAGATATTGTTATCGATTTTTCATAATAAATAAGAAAAAGATATTGAACATTAAAATAACGAAATAAGCAATAAGAATCAAGCATGACGACGTACATTTTCTTTAAAAAAAAAAAGAGATCAAAATAGTGATTGAGATTCATGAACACGTTCAATCCTTTACAATTTTTTTCTCTTACTCATGATCATAAAATTGCGAGTTGTAAATGTAAAAATTTAAAGTTTTAAATAATTAAAACTTTTCTGATTTATTAGTGACTACATTTCGATAAACACTCTTTCTTTTCTTTTTCAAGCAACTTCGTTATTTTTTAAAATGCTGATTAATTATAAAGGAAGAATAATATATCACTGAGAAATTTAAAAAATAAGCGTCACGTCTACTACAAAAATAGTATTAGTATAGTACATAAAATTGAGATTTGAAACAAAGAAATTCTTTTCTTTAGAGAGTCTTACATCTAATGTAAAATGCAGTTATCATTATATGTAAGTTTGCAATAATTTCGTAGTTATTTCTAAACAATATTAATTTTCTTTTCAGCAGGATTTCATATAAGTTAGTGCCAGTTCTTTTGAGCCGAGTTATCAGTTCTTTTGGTTTCAGTTGGATCATATACTATTCTACAGAGAACACATACTTTTTCGTATTATTTAGAATTCTCTAATCTAAATAGATGCGCGTCATAGGACGCATAATAAATATCACTTCACTCTTTCCTACATTCTATTCTCTCTTTTTCGTTTCGTTCCCGCAGCGATCCGAAGTCTAACCACTTTCTCATCTAGCCAGTACCATGTCTCCGTCCTTCCTTTCTCTGTCATCATTCTTACAGAGTGTGAGAATCGCGTCGTAGCGGACACGCTACACGAGAGATAACATACGACGCGCAATAAGCTCGCGACTTGCGATTTTTCGCCCGTCACGATGTGTATGTCGTAAGATGCTGGTTATCAGGCTTTTTGCAAAACCGAGAGAAAGAGGGAGAGAGAGAGAGAGAGAGAGAACAAATCTATTAATAATCTCGTCTGAAATTCTTATGAATTCGTAGTGAATTTCAACATTTATTTTATTTTTCAAAGCCACTTCAATTGAATTCCAAATTATGAACTTGAGCGATTTTATCCTTTTGATATTTTGAGATTATGGATAAATTTATGTGTGTATATATGTATATATTTATCTTTAAGAATAAATTCTAGAGGACATATATATTTGATAAAAATTATTTATTATATTACGACATTTTAGTAATTTTAATATTTCTATAATTATTGTATTATAGTATACCAGACAAAATAAAAACAAAAAAGATAGGAGAGAAACTATTGAAAAACATTAGACTATAAACTCACTTTTCATTATCGTCATAGCAGAATTTCTAGATAGTTGCAACAATTATTTTCTAGCCCATAGGAATAATTATTAAATAATTTGTACAGCAGTAGAATACATTCAAAAATCGCCCCTCTTTGAAATATAATTATTCATAGATCAGAACGCAGTGAAACATGGTAATTAAGTATTTTTTAAGTTTTTCTGTTTAACGATATTTAAAAACCATTGAAACGAATAGTGAAAAAAGAAGAAAAGGGAGGAGGAAGGCGAAAAAGGCGCGAAGAAAACGAGCATGCGTTTAACACTGACTAACCCCATTTGGTAGCAAAGCGAGAGAAATCCATTCCAAGGCGCGTTGGAACATTACCCCAAACCATCTCACCGATGCAGAGCCCTGAAACCCAGGCATGGTTGCCATAGTGACCGCGTCCATCCTCCCCTACTCGTACTCCATCCCCCATAACTCCCTCCCTTCTCTGCCTCCCGCCACGGTGATCCTCCCTTTCCCCTTCAGCCACCTTCATCCTCACTAGTCCTCACCCTCTTTCCCTCAACCCCTGCATCACTACCGACATCCCCTTGCCCGTTCTCTCCCTGCAGCCCCTATATTCCATACCGCGCCCCTACCTCCTCTTTCCCGGCACAACGTCAGCCGATATCAAACTGCGATATCAATTACCACGACGGCAAACTACCGCACGAAGCCCGGCGATGAATTTACGGGTCGGAGCACGTGTTTTATGCAGTTTGTCGGTTGACGGAGTGAATATTGCGACGCGGTGTACGCGCGGGAGGTAAACGTTCGTGTTCACGCGCGTTCGCATCGACTTATCCGTGACAATCACCGCATAGTAATTTGGCACACGATACACGAAAAGTCCAACTTAATTTTATTAACTCTCTCATATTTATTTTGCATTAACAGAATCTCTCTTTTATTTGAAAATAAATTCTTTGTACGATATTGCAGAATAATAAATAATACGACAGTAGTTTTTGCGATATTGTGCGATATATCGAAAGATTTTGAGTCTTTTAATATATTGTATTAATGGATAGGCTATAAAATATTAAAATAAAATTGGCATACTATATGAATAAATGTGCATTCCTTATTATTCTTTTATTAATATTTACGTATAATATATTGGATATATATTTTTTAAAGAAATCTCTGAATATGTGCTTTTTTTAAAATCAATTTATATAAAATTTATGTATAATAACTTATTGAAAAGAGATATATAAAAGTCATAAAAACACAGAAATTTTTCAATTTCTATTAAAATAATATTGAATAAGAAAGAAAATGATAAATGAAAGAAACGTGCTTTGGCATTAATAGTCTTTCTATTGCGTTTCATAAATACTGATATATTTTTGTTTTATGTAAAATTCATAGATAGAAAGTATTTTGTTTTGATCTTCATTGTTGAGAGAGAGATGTAAAAATATTATAGATTTATATAAAAGTCTTTTAAAAATAATATTACTCGTTTTACAGTTTGAATTTTTATTTTTTTTATTAATATTTTTAGTTTATCTTTGCAAATTTGCTATAACTCGATAATTGATATTATATTTCCATGTTGTTGTCAATCACACAACATGTTCTTTGAAAATATTTCCCATGTATAAAGGGCAATGAAACATGTCAGTAAATTACCAAATCAATAATGTTTTATATCATAGCTTTTGTATATGAGCAATTTTATATGTACATGTATAATAGATCAATAAACGGTTATATTGAAATTATATTAGGATTACATTTGGATCTCTCTAATCTTTCTATTTATTTCAAGACAATAGTTCTACGAAAAATATTATATTTATTTGTAACATGAGTACGGTTACAAATCAGAATTAGAATATTTTATGCAGAATATCTTAATTTAGTTTGCATATCTGGAGCAATTATTTCACAAAGGAGAAAAAGTTCATCTTGTTATCCTTTATGGTGGAAACGATGAAAAAAATATATATAAAGAAGTACTATTACAGACTTGAATGTATTAAAAATTTAAAGATTAAAAATCTTCCTCTTACATATAAACTTTTATAAAAGAAGCTTATAAATACAATTTTTTGCACTAAAATGAAATTATATACATAAATCATCTTACGAAAAACCTTTTTTATAATTGTCAAATAAAAATGATACAAATAAACAAAAAAAAGGTTTAGTTCAATAAATAACAAATAATGTGTAAATAACGAATTACTCCAAGATTGAATCCACTGTCGCCCAATGCCTTCCAGATCTATTTCTTCTCTCAGCTTCTTTCACTGCTGTTTCCTTGTAGCACTTTCACACGACATACACTTTAGAAAATAAGGTTACGATCGTTCGCGCGTCACTCAAAGAGAGAAGAACGGAATATGACAACAGCGCGACACTTTGTACAACTCTTCTACAATGTCTACAATGTTAATCGTATGCGATGTACACTTCATTATAATCGTGGCTGAAGAATAATGCGAAAACAATATGATATATATTGTGTATGGAATTACTCGCTTGAAACATTGCGACACGACGTGACGTCTCGCGCGACGAACGGAATTTCGAGCAGTAAGTAGATGGAATTGAAAATCACGCAATCAACATGGCAACGTTACACATCGTGTGTGTATTCCCATATTTTAAAATAATAAATAATGTATATTCACATTTTAAGGCAACAACTATCTCATATTATAATATAATGAATAAAAATATGAGTTAAAAGTTAAGAATAAATATATACATATATCAGATATATGATGGAATAGAAAATAGTTTCTGCAATGCTAATATTGTTTGTTCTACAAATTTCAATTAGAAAATTTAAATAAAGGCTATGGAACACAAAAAGCGTTATGAGGTAAGCAGTATAAGTAAATCGATCAATCACAGTAGAGATGATAAGCAATAACAAATTCAAAATGTTGATTTGCTTATGTCTTACGGATAAAGATTTTTGTATGCCATTTAATCCTACGACAGAAGTATTTCAACATAAAAGGGATAGTCTTGCTAAAATATTTCAAAATTTTACTAAATACAGATTGTTATACGGAAAAAACGATTTTGCTGAAGTATTTAAAAATTTAACTACATACAGATCTGAAAATAATTTCGTTGGAGCATTAAAATAATAAAATTAAAGTAAAACGCTCACCCTGCTAGACTGTCAAAATTTTTTGCTCAACATGCTTGAATTTTCTTCGTAATTGTTTTGATGGTCCAACGAAATTACTTTTAGGTCTGTATCTAGTTAAATTTTTAAATACTTTAGCAAAATCGCTTTTTCTATGTAACAAATCATAGATACACAATATAAATTACACCAGAAAAATTGTTGGTGCGGATTTAAAATTTTTGACATTTCTGACGACACTAACAGCGTATTTTGTATTTATTATACACATTTAATAAATATTCTCTATCCATATACTTTTCACAATTTTATACTTACTTAAGAAGAGGAATACGCAAATGTCGGACTTATGAAATGTTTAATAAACTTTAAAGTCTAAGTTTAATTATAATTATACATATTAATTAATTATTAAATTCATCGCGACACCGCTTAGCTTGAATTCACCCCTTCTGTGAGTGCAATATTTTACCAATAAGCTAAAAATTCAAAAACGACAACTTCACTCTGATGCCCTGCGGTACGACGTGAGTTGAGTTAATGGCTAATTAAAACGCAATGAACCGTCCCGAATTATACAATTGAAATTCAAATGCATTGCACTCCCACAATACATTTCGAATGCGTTAATCCCACGAAATATACAGTATTATTTATAAACAACACTGATTTATATCACGGCTTTCCATTACTTGAATCATTCGTTCTAGTAATTCGTGTATCATTACGTGTTCAATCTGAAAATGATGGGTAATTTGCAATAAAATCGTAAAATTTAAAACTTAATCAGAAACCTATTCGAAATGTTAAAAAAAAAAAATTATTGTCAGGAAGAGAAATAAATAGCGCAATAAAACAATAACTCGTAATTTCCATCCGTCATCATTTCAATTTTTGCTTTAAAGGAATAAATCTATAAAATGTCTGTCTCAGTATTGAATAATCGTCGCATCGATTCATTTATGAGACGTTAATCATGGGAAGTGATTAATCGCACGGTTACTGAATCGTATATTATTTACAGGAAATCAACATATTTCGGAGGATAATATAACACAATGAAATGTCACTACTTGGTTTAGTTTCACCGCTTGAATAATAGCAAGGTAACCTTGTGCAACAACCGCGCATTATATGCAAAAAAACGAGCACCGTGCACCAGCCAATTCATAGCTGCCGCAAAATATTTAACTATTTAACACACTATAAAATAAACGCACAATAAATATTCTATTCTACCAATTTCAAATTCATTTCAATGAATGAGTTATTATTGCATATTAAATCTCTAGTATATAATTGGACAATAAAATCCACATTTATATATCAAACATAAAGATATTAAATATTTTTTGTATATAAATTTATACATATATTTATTGCTATTAATACATTAAAAAAATTTTTGTACTCTGAGAAGTAAAAAATTGTGTAGAAATGATCTTAATAGATCTTGGCGGAGAGTCAAATAAAATAAGCGGTAAAAATGCGCAGCTTTATCTTTCTCTTCCCTGAATTATTAAAAATATATGTTAAATTTCATAAAATTATATAATTTTTCACCTTTTTCGAACAATGTAATAAATTTGGAAAAAATAATGATAAATTAATATGTTTAATTAAAACAAAGAGAAACTTTTATCTTTGTCCGCGAACTAAACGATTTAATATTTATTACAATTCAGTTTAAGCAGATATTAAATATATTATTTAACATATTAAATCATTATTATATAATTCCTACATTATGATCTGTAGTACAATTTTTCACTTTAATTAATCTCTAAAATACGTTAATAAACTATATTGTATCGTATATACATACATTGATTTATAAAACTTATATCCTATTTTATATCAATACTTGTTATTTAAATAAAAATTAAAGATTTTATAAAAGAGAATGAGATCAGTTATTTATAAGAATATGTGTATCTTACACGAAAAACATATTTACATCTTAAAAATTTAAAAGGTTTACGACAATAAAATCATTTTGTATATAATTTACAGGATAATTTAAATATTTTTTCTACATATATAAAATGAGTCTTTTTGTTGTATTATAGAATGTGAAATATTTCATAGAAAAGCTATTTCCTCATCGAATCCTACGTGAAGCAAAAAAGCCGATATTCGTCTTTTATCAATCGTTACGTTTTTTTTTGGTTAAAAATTCTCTTCCAAGAACTTGTAGAAAAGATGGCACGAGGTAAAGAAATAAATGTACCCCTGTAACTTTCCGACCTCACCCACGCATTTCTCTTTTCGCGTTGGTATGTTCAACATTGCACAGCATTTTAGGGCGCGACAGCGTCGTTTATCTAGGTCAATGTAACGATGGAGACGTTAACTGCACTCGCAAAGGGAGGTCAGAGCGAAAAGTAATACGTACGTATATATCTATACATATAGAAACAGATACCGCAAAAAATATAACTTCACTTTCTGACTTCTTTTTCGATAAGAGCTTTATTGAAACAAGATGGAATTCGCGTTTTTCTTCCGATATGTAATATTACTTTATCACGTCAACTCTTTGCTGTATATATGAGATAGGAATTGACATGATCATAATATCTTTTTTAGGAAATATGAAAATTTGGATTCTGTAAAGAGAGAGAGAGTATAAGGAAATTTAGATTTTATAAGGGAGGATCATTATAAAATTGCAAAGATCACGAAAAAAATATTAAACCATTTTGCTTCGTTCATTTGTCGTTACATAAATCTGTTATAATAAAAATTTGAAATGATTAGAAATAAACAAACCAAAAGGTTCTCATTATATCGATTCCATTTATTACAATTTGGTCGATTTAACCAGAAGATTCATCTATTTTCAATCAAAATTCCAAAATTAATTCAACCAGACATTTTTTTTCAGTGTTGCATTCAAGCATCAGTAGAAAAGAATTCTGTAACAATAAAGTTATTACATCGCGTTTTCCACGCAGAGTTCGACCTTCTTTTTTCCATAAGAACTCAAAGTCTTCCTTCAAACTGAAATACCGATTCATCACTGCATTAGCCACATTGACGTAGTTATGAAACTCGCTTCCGGGCGATCCGTGAGGCGCGCGATCGCGTTTGAAAAGTTTGATTGGAAGGACGGTATGAATGATGAGTATCCGCGTCTGAAAAAAGTTTAATGTAACGCTGGAAAAATCGGTCCTCTTTCCTTCTCTCTCACCCAGGCTCCTCCCGGAATCGCATTCGCGCCCGAAATCGCCGAAACAGTTTGTGTCGGTGGGCGAATATACCTATCGGCATACCATTAAAATGTCTGGCATCGCTGCATTTCGAATGCACGCGCGCATGCACACGGTATGGTTAGCGATACGAGATTGACTGCCGTGCTGCGTCATATATACCTCGTTATACGGTTACGCCGAAACTTGGCGAAGTTAGCATCCGCCTTCGGCAAGCCTGTGGAAACCGCCGGAAAAGGGAGACGCGAGGACGTAGAGACAGGAGGCGTGGTCGCGGGGTAATACGAGAAACCGCCAGAGAGAGAGAGAGAGAGAGAGAGGATTACATTACAGGAATACATCGCGGCAAAAGTGTGCGCGAATGCGCGGCGAACTTCGAGTACGTAATTACGAACTCGGTCGAACAGCCGAGAGATTTAATTAGCGAACAGAGTAGCGAATTTTTAATTGCGTTATCAATTCCGCGATTGCTCGGTCGGGACGAGATGAAATACCGAACTTCAAAGAGACCGATTTTTGTTTACTTTTTTGTTAAATCGCGAAAATGAAGCGACTCTGATTCCACGTTTGATATTCAAACTACAGTGGTATAAAGAATAACTGAAGAACGCGTGCGAAGTGGAGTATTTTTTTTTACTCTTGCCTCACCGTAATCGATAATAAACTCTCAAAAATACCGACGTAAAAATTTAATACGACGACTACATACATAATTCTCACCGTGACTGCGTTAAATGTAAACACTAATTGGTGTATATTTATAAACCTAAGTTTCTCTCTCTCTCTCTCTCTCTCTCTCTCTCTCTCTCTCTCTCTCTCTCTCTCTCTCTCCCAATCTCTCAATCTCTCTCGGCTTTAAAAGAAGAGAGAGATTTTAAGTCTAAAGTCGAAGTAACGTTGGTGCACAAATCGGACCTAAAAATCATGGCACACAAAAAACTTAGGCATTAAAACGTAAGCGATATGGAAATCAATATGTTAAATTTGCTGCACCTTACGATTTCTACTGTGATTGTTCAATTCGTCTACTGCTTACGTTTTACTGCTTTAGTTCTTGTGAGCCATGACTCTTAAATGGCCCGCACGCTCTTTCCGTAACAGTAGTTGTCATAAAACGTATAACGTAAGAATTAGCCAATCACAGTTAAGAATTTTCAAAAACTTTCAGCTCTGATTGATTAACTTCTCTTACGCTACATTTTATGCGATTACTGTGTACAATTCTCACTGTGTTGGTGTTTATATCACCATCATGGCGCGGATTTCAAAACCGTGATATTAAATCCATTTTATGTCGGTGTTAACACCACCACAGTTAAAATATGTTTTAAACAATTTAGACTGAGTTTTAGAATGAGAAGAAAACGGGTTCTCGAAACCTCAGTGTTCGAGCGCAAAGTGGTGCTGAGGGAATTCGGCTTCGTGTCCGCGATCTCAATCTGAATCTTTTTAACCACGCGCTAATCGAAATCCTGATTCCCAGGGTCAGGGTTTGGCCGGAAAATTTCCACGACCGAATCCTCGAGATCCGGGTGGAAGCGATGGGGGGGAGGGGGG
>NW_017276629.1:697243-769546 GCF_001594065.2 Cyphomyrmex costatus | reverse complement strand
GCGCGGCGGTGGGATGGGACGGAATGGGACGAGACGGCGGCGGTTGCAGGAGGCGGCGGTTCAGTGACCGACCCACCGATCGACTGTATGTACTACTATACGGAGGTATGGAGCTGGAGAAAGAGCACGCACGGACACGGGGAAAAGGAAAAGGATAGTGGCCATGTATACGCAAAGAAATTTTCCTTTTTTTTTTTCGGGAAGATATCGTGTTTTCTATTATTATTGCCGATTGTAGATATATAATGATGATTACAGGTATCCTTCTACTCACTACGTAAGGGGTTACGTTCCTAGAGACCTTGTAAGTCGTCGTAAATTGATCGTAAGTCGAATAGTAATTCATATATTCCAGCTCGTATTCAGAACGTGCTTTCGCGATGTATATTTAGCATATAGTGTTTTTATACGATATAATATTTGGCAGGTATACTTAGCATATAGTGAAGTATATTGTATATAGATTCAGGATTCTACAGTGCAGAATTTCAGATATCAAACGAATATATTTATCGATGAAAGTGAGTTTTAAATATGGACATAAATTTTTATTTTTGCTGGGATCAGCAAGATATTTTTTTAGTATAATTGGTTCTTGCCCTTATAATTCTTTTCACTGACTCTGGATATATAAATAAATTATATCAAAAAATCTTATAAGTTACTAAACTGCTTTTTCTTCGTCGAACGCAGCCGTTCTCTTTTAATAATAATTCTATCACGCACACTAGCTATTCTGAACATAAATAATTACAAGGGTATGTGAAAAAGTAAGTTAATATTTCCATCAATGTATAGATTAATTTTAATTTCGAACTTATTCATCTTTTCCTAACTCTTAAAATTAGAAAAAGATGAAGAGTTAATTGAGAGATTAAAGTTAAACTGTATATTGATATAGAAACGGGCATTAAAAGGAGAGGAAATAATCAAAAGTACTTAATCAAAAGTATTGTATATATATGTGTGTATTAAAAATAAATAGATACTACAGGTGAAACAATTTGCTGCAGCATTTTAGAGTTAAAGAATTTTACATTTGTATATCCATGTTATTCTTATTGTATTCAAGGGTTTGAAAACGTTTTTACGTTTTCCCTCGAATGTACAATAGCTATACACATGTAAAGCTGCGCGATCTTCCGGATCGCATTTCTTTTTTCGTTGAATAAATTACGCGATTTCCTTCTGTTTTATCCCGACACACGTTTCCGAGTATTGCGTTTCATTCTCGAGGGATAAACGAAGCGACGCAGCCGATCCAGACTTTCTTTACTTTCCTTTGACGATAGGTACAACGGCAGCGGAAATATTGGCGACAAGCGAGATCGTCTGTGAAAATCATCTTTTCATCGACGACGACGCGCAGAAAAATGTCTCTCGAAAGCGCGGAAGAAGGTAGAAAAAGCTCAGAGTCATAGTCAAACGCGTATTTAAATGCAGATGCACTTATCATGTTAAAGACGTCGCGGAAGATGACGTCTCGACGCAAACGAGTTATCTGAATATATGTCAGTGATCTATTTTCCGCAGTCAATTATAGTCGAAGAGAGAGAGAGAGAGAGAGACGAATAATCTTAAACGCATTAAACTGCTAAAAAGAGATTCACTTGTAAAACGAATTATTCCTTTATTGTTACAAAATTAGGTGCGGTTTTAAACTCGTCTATTTTTAGTTACACAAATACTTTTGTTGAAAATCATTTTATCGCGCCTTTCCCATTTATCACTATTTATTATCACGTGCCTCGCTTTTATTTGCCTTTATATCGGCTTAGCCGAATAATTCAATCCTTTCCATCCGATTGTACGGCTGAGAAAAATATTACCGCAGCGTACTGCGAAGAAGAGTAGCTTTTCATATGAAAATCTAGGGATGAATCAATCACTTATATTTAAGGATTAAAGTATACAGAAAATATATATATTTGAATTAAAAAAATCTCTCAGTATATCCCGTAGAAAAAAAGAATAGTTGCGAAAAATTCGATGCAATCGATTTAATACATTCGCATCTCGCTGCGAATGGCTGAGAATTTTTACACAAATTTCAGATAACAATGATTCGAAATAATCTGGAAAAACAGAAGCATTGATGTTATCGAATTCTCCTACGTGAAATTTCGCGATGAAACGATCAGAAAACGAAATCGACTACATTCTATTTTGAATAAATTAAAGTGTTATATAAAGTGTTCCCCACAGACAGTTTTAAATTTAATGAGAAATTCTTCGATCAACTATTAAATAAGTCTTCTATATAAGAAGACTCTTCTTATACAGAAGTGCGGAATGAAAGGGAATCATCATTTATCATATCTGTTTTTGTCACTTAGCTTTAACTTGAAGTTCTATTAAAATTCGCTTGACATCATCTAAGGAACGAATTTATTATCCCTATAAGCGTCCCTGAAGTTTTTTGCTCGTTAATGATCTTTTTCGATCGTTTAAAAATCGATAACCATTATAATGTTTTAGCAAAACTTTTGCTAAACAGTTAGAATTCCAAGATTGTTTAAAGATTCTCTTGCCAAATTAATAGTGTCTTTGAGTGCAATGGACTTGAATCAACTTGGTTGGATTAATGACGTCACAAGCTCTACTAATTACATCTACCAATAATAGAGCAGGTAATCCAATTCAGATTGGTTGAAATCCACTGCAGTCGAAAACGCTGTAAGATTGCAAGATGTCTTACGAGACACGTGATAAACGTCTTGAAGACGTTTCTTCGATAAGTGGGTTATTGGGACGAGTAAAGTGCTAGCGCTCCGGAGGAAAGAAGAAAGATAAAAGGAAAGACCTTCGAATGCACCGAAGGATTTGCTGACGTTCGAGGCGTCATGTAAGATAACCACGTCCGTATAGTAAACTATTATCTGTCCACCATATGCTTCCATTATTCCGGTTATCTGCTTCCTCGTACTTGCGTAACATGTATTCTCATAAGCTTGAGCATTTCTATTTTATTCGTCGCAGAGATAAACAGATACGCTCATCCTTGAATGAGAATTAATAGAAAGAACTGTGTCTCATATAATATTCATATTTTGAAATATTCTCTCTATTTATGGATTAAATATATTAACATTTATTATTGTATTCATAATATGTATATGTATCTAATATGATATTAATTATAATTGTTATGTATGTTGCATTAATTATTCTTTAATACCTTAAAATTATAATATTTATTACGTGAATTAAAATCAAATGAAAAATTATTGTTTACTCTTGCAACGCGATATTTTACTGTAATATTCTGCTTTAAAAAATGATCACGAGTTTCTCGGTTTTGTAACGCAATTTGGTATATATTTTTAATTCAATTTTATTTTAACGTAATTAATAATTGTTTTAACTGACTAATATCATTAAAAATCCTTTAGTCCAGAAAAGAGAAAGAGAAACAAGTCTCATGATTATTAGATAAAATAATATCGAAATATATATGTATATTTAAACGCTGAAGTAGAGACACAAAGCTCAAAATTGATTTGTTATTATATAGTATATTATTTTTTATTAATGCTTATATCCAAATATTTTTATATATTTTGATGTGAAGTATTAATTCTTTGTGATTCAACGACCTCGTTTAGGATAACTATCTTTTATTTTATAAATTACTCGCTTAATTTTTATGAAATTTAATCAATGAGCTAATTCTTTGATAATGCTTTAATCGAATCTGAATAATTTTAAATAAAAGATTCAAAATAATGAATTTAATATAATGAACAGAAATTATACGAAAAATAATTTGGTTATCATAAAATTCGATTTTAAAGAGTTTTTAATTGCAAAGTACAAATACGTATAATAATAGCACGTCAAAATTTCAGTTTTGCTTTATTAACTTATTTAAAACTCATCAGTGCTACATATCTAAACAATTAGTAGATACTAATTTCCTAACACTGACTTTCATAAAAACTTATTACTTTCAAACTCTGATTATGAACAATTATTACAAACAATTTCCAAACTAACTTTCGAACTCTGCAATTATGACAATTATTATGACTTTGTGACACTAGATTCTCCTTCATGATTACTATCCTTTTGAAATTCGATATATTTCAGGTTAAAGAAATACTACATTCTTCACGATAGATTTTTTAAATTTGAATTTTAGAATTCCATAAAATCAAAATCGAATTTAATTCAGCGATTTCGGGAACTTTTAGAAAGCAAGATCTTCTGTAAGTTGTTGTATTAGAAAACTTCGGTACTGAAAGGTAGGGTCAAAGCTTTTTTGATTTTAGAAGAAAGATAATTGAGAGAGAGAGAGAGATTTTTTGGTTACAAGTCATTACTGCTTTTTATTTATATTTTTTTAAGAAAGTTAAAAACATTTTTTTAATTATTTAAATTGGATTAATTTAAATAATTAATTTAACTAATTAAATTTTAAAATGATTATATATTATTAAATTTTTATTCTTTTATTTAAAAAAATTTTTTTTACAAAAAGTGTTTTTTCTATTAATATATCTATAAAAAATAATGTGAGCACTAATTGATTTAGTATCCCTAAACAATAAATTGATTGACCATCCAACTCCATCTAGTGACGAATAAATAAAAGCAAAGCAAATATAATAAGAGATTGTGTTGCCATCTATCGCTATTGGATGCAATTAGATAATCAACAACAAAATAACGAGAAACTTGATAATTCCTCCTTTATCAATCAACGTGATTCGGCACTTTGCAGGGCGCGTTTTTTTCTTTCAAAATATTTATTTCCCTTTTTATCGATTGAGGACGAATTTAACCGTTTTCGTGTGAGATCGTAAGATGTTGTCAGCATTGAGATCGGTCGAAAATATTTACTACGCGCCGAGAGACGCCAAGACGAGAGGATTGTGGAAGTGTGGAGGACTGAGAGGAGACGCGTGACGATGCACGCGTGCCGAGTCGTCTAGCAATTTTCTCTTCAGCATACGATACAAAGTATTGCGGACGAGTTTGGATACGTAGCGGCACGACAGGAGAGTTGGCGTAGAGTGTTGCTGTTAGTCACCGTGTTCCGGATGTCGCGCGCCGTGTGGTAAACAGCGGTGAACACTGGTGCGTCTCGCGACGACGGTGGCGGGAAAGCGACGACTTGTCATCAGATCGTAATAAAACACGCGCAGAACCGTTTCTCTCGGAGCGAACGCAAATGGCACTGCTATTCACTAGCATGTGGGACTCGACGTTACTTCTGAATACCCTAACCCCAAAATTCTACGTCGCCCTCACCGGTACGTCGTCCCTCATCTCCGGTCTGATTCTCATCTTCGAATGGTGGTACTTCAGGAAGTACGGCACTTCGTTCATCGAGCAAGTGTCATTGAACCACATCTCGCCGTGGATCGGCGGAAGCGACAACGCTAACGATGGCAGTGGTACAAGCCTCAGCAACTCTGGAGGCTCCTCGAGTCACCAGAACGTGCCCGAGTGTAAAGTCTGGCGGAATCCGATTAATCTGTTCAGGGGCGCAGAGTATCAAAGATTTTACTGGGCTACTAACAAAGAGCCTCTCACATATTATGACATGAACTTGTCTGCACAGGATCATCAGACATTCTTTACCTGCGAAGGCGATACTGGTATGTTTCAAATGTATATAACTTTATTTGTCCATCGGAAACACTTGGAAATATCGATCGTTAATATTCTGTATTAAATGTATAATTATTTTAGTTATAATTATTATATGAAAAGTTTCAATATCTGTTAGAGATGCTTTCCAACAAAAAATAGATTTGATGTTTGAAGCTAAACTTCCATTATTCATTTTTCTTTCTTTTCTCTCAGTATTTGAGAAAAACAAAAGAGAAAAGAAACTGTGTAAAAAGAGTTCAGCCAAAAAGAATAGATCTTCTGTGTCTCTTGTTGAAAAGCATAAGTTAAAAATGTTTATTTCGAGATGTATGATAAATCAGAGATTAATTCTGTCCTTTTGATTCTAAGGTATTTCGAGAGATATTGAGCTAACAGACTCTTCTCTTACAGGTAAAGCAGAATATGAAATCATGCAAACGGCTTGGAGAGAGCGCAATCCAGTAGTGAGAATACAAGCGGCACACAGTGCTCTTGAGCGTAATCCCGATTGTGCACCAGCTTATATTCTTCTTGCGGAGGAAGAGGCCACGACTATCATCGAGGCAGAGAAGATTCTGAAACAAGCTTTGAAAGTGGCCGAAAATAATTATAAGAAATCGCAGAATACGCAACATCAGGGATCCGTAGCTGAGGCAATACACAGAAGAGACACAAATGTATTGATTTATATCAAAAGAAGATTAGCGATGTGCGCAAGGAAGTTAGGAAAACTTAAGGAGGCAGTGAAGATGTTTCGTGATCTCACAAAGGAGGTACCGCCCATCATGAATGTATTGAATATTCATGAGAACCTGATCGAAACTCTATTGGAGATGCAGGCATACGCGGATGTGCAAGCTGTTCTGGCCAAGTACGATGACATCAGTCTACCCAAATCAGCAACCATTTGCTACACAGCGGCGTTGCTGAAGGCTCGTCTGGTGGCGGACAAGTTTTCACCAGATATTGCTAGCAAACGCGGTCTGACCACCGCCGAGATGTCGGCGGTGGAGGCGATCCATCGGGCTGTAGAATTCAATCCTCACGTACCTAAATATCTCCTGGAGATGAAGCCACTCATCTTGCCTCCTGAGCATGTACTAAAACGTGGTGACTCCGAAGCGATTGCGTACGCGTTTTTCCATCTGGCACATTGGAAGCAGATAGAGGGTGCCTTAAATTTACTCCACTGTACTTGGGAGGGTACGTTCAGAATGTTACCTTATCCACTTGAACGTGGGCATCTGTTTTACCCATATCCAACGTGCACTGAATGCGCCGACCGGGAACTCCTGCCAACGTTCCACGACGTCAGTGTCTATCCGAAGAAGGAATTGCCCTTTTTTATTCTTTTCACCGCCGGTCTGTGCTCATTCACTGCACTGTTGGCTCTGTTGACTCATCAATACCCGGACACCATGGGCGTAGTTGCCCGTTCGATGCTTGCCTGGTTCTCCCATCCATTTTATTATCTTCTTGACAAACTAGCTATCTTGCCCTCTAATTTATTGCAGCAGCTCTCTAGAATATAAGGCTGTATTTCCATATGATCTCTATTAATGTAAGAACTTATTGTGATACTTACGACATACTTATTGCTTTATTTTTATTGTAGGCGCCTTTATGAGGTATGTACGTAAATGTGTAAAAAATTCCAATTTACCATTTTTGTCGTGACTGATACAGTACTGATATCTTATAACGACGATTATGTGTTTATGTACCGTTAAGTTCGAATCTGAATTCGAAACAACGGACAATGAGTATAACAGTAATAAGAATTTTAGACAGTAACGTTTTTGTTACGCGTATATATAATATATATATAAATTAGTAATATATATGTATGTATAAAATACGAAATAATTATATAAAATATGTATAATATCAATATATTGTATAATATATATGTATATATATATATTATATAATATATTATTATATGAAACATGTGAGAAAAGATGTATCATTGATCAATCATTACATCATCAGTACTAATATGCGGTTATACAAATTTATGTGAAATGGCAGTTGGGTGCTAAATAAATTCTCTTTGTTTTATCGCATTTATATTTATTCAATGATGGATATTACCAGTAGCTTGTAATGAGGTGAAAGATCAAGGCAAATCAGAGATCTTGACATTTCACGTGTCGACAGAATAGGAAGTAAATTCGGGCACGTTCAATCGACCAAAGCGAAAGGATTGATATCCCTTCGCGTGTTCTTCCGCAATCATTCTTACACAGCATATAACAACGAGAATATTAATATCCTTCACGTAATTACACGTATAATAATTATATTATACAATTTTTTTACGAGAGTCCGCCGAAATAAAAAATAAAAGACAACGTGTCACAAGTACGACGGATTAGTTTCGTATTCTCTCAATCATCCTATAATCATATCCGATTTCTGGTCTGCCTGTCTATTGTGAGACGGTTATGATAAGAGAAGAAGAGACAGCGGGAGCGCGAGAGAAAGATATAAGACACTTGGAAGTCAGAGGACCCAGGTCTCTCTGGTACTCCGGGCTAGCTCCAGCCGCAACTTTGATTTTGTTTCAAAAACATTCATTCTCGATTAAATTCTTAACTGATATAGTATAATAAGGTGAGATAAAATTTGTCATTTCATATATATGTACAATATCTCTTTATAGTTTATCTATATATATCTATATAATTTACTTAAACGGACATATGTACGTAAAACGTCACGCGAGGAATTACGATTAAATAATTATCTTCCGTACACAGCTACAACTCTCCTCGCATTCACAGCTATGAGAAAGGAAGGAAGAGGGAAGGGGGAATGAATGTTTACGTAATATAAGAACATGTAAAAACTTTCAAATGTGATCCTTAAGATTCGCTGTAGTATAATGCTTAGTCCTTAATTTCATACCGCGTGTACAATTAGCTGTATTTATCGAAGAATTACTAATCTACGAAATAGGAAATATTTTGAGTATTCACCTCCCGCTAGTATCCGAGTCTATCTTTTGTACGTAGCCTTCTCGCGCACTTGCTAAAATTACGTTAAAATTCCCCGGGATGGAAATTCGCTGATTCCGTCCTACCGTTTAGTAGGCTCTTTTTTTATTGCCGCAAATTATCTACGAAAGTCCACGCAGTGTTTCTCTCCTTCTTTTTTTTCTTTGCTATACATACAAATTACAGATTGTCCGCTTCACGCTCAATCAGCTTCACGCTAAGATTGCCACGTTAACACGTCACTTCACTGTGTCTAGGTTTGATCGTCTCCACATTTCTCTACACAAATAAGGCACCTTTAACAAATTACGCTGTTTATATAAGCTACACTCGATTTAGCAGTCTAACGCCCTCAGTCAATGACGTCACGTCTGCGCTGCGGCGATAGCTAATTCGTAATTTGTCAATCGAGGCATACGTAAACAACAGCAGTCTTAATGTATCGAACAAAAAACGTTATATATAGTGGATATATGTAATCAACTGGATACCAAAATTCTTATAGATCATTTCCTTCTTTCATCACCTAATTTCTCAAACGACGATAAATATTTTTAACTTTCAACGAAGCGCGCTCATTCTCTTCAACTAAGTCATGTTCTCTTAAGATATTCATATATTCCATTCATCTATCGAAGTTTCTTAATTTATCAAACGTCGAGATCGCTTTGAATTCTGCTAAAAATATTTCGTATCGTTCTTGCCCACCACGAAAGCAAGGAATAACGTCGAACTCAAAGAATAGCAATCTATTCGAATTCTATACGTTTAGCCTAATCGAGGCTATCTACATGTTCAAGAGGAAAGCGGTTTTTCCACTCTAAAACGTCATTTGTGCTTGTGGAATGCTAGAAAATAGCGTTGTCCAATCGAAATTTCAGCTTACATGCCCAGAAAAAACTTTCCGTCTTTTTCCCCGCTATCGTGCAATTGTTATAATACGAAAAATTACAATTTTTTATTTACACAATGAAACTAATAGAAGCTGTTTCTCAAAATATAGCATAATTTAAGCAAATACGTTTACCGAAGAAATTGTGAAAATATCTCTAACGCCAATTACAATAAACAGCAATATATAATTAAATGTCTTTTTTTACACACACGTTATCGTATTTTTATCATAACTTGTGAATATACGGAACAAATTTCCCGACACGATAGATTGACTATATGCTTACTGGCTGGCACGCAACTGCCGATTGGTCAACAGAGTTATTAAATAGATGTAAAAATTGTGGAAGAAGTACCACAACACATATTGATATCCTTTCTTTTTACCTCACGAAAGAGTTTTAACTGAAATGTGATAGACGGAGAAGATTGTTAATCTTGATATTAAAGAGTACCGTTTGCGAAATATTGATATCGATCATAGAGTTTAGTGGACCACGAGTGAATGCTGCCTTCGACTAAATCCTCAACATGTCGACGCAATTGATCCTCCGTTAACGTAAGGTGGAATCTATTCTTGAGACCTTGAACAGTTGCCGCTCCACCACTGCGGAAACACGGAAGCTGAGAGCCTGCGGAAAAAAAATCAATAAAACTCATTGAGTTATACGGGTTTAAAATGCACGCGAACAAATGTATGAACGGTCAGTACAGTTTCTAGTACTTACCCGACAACATGATCTCAACAAGGTTAACTATCTTCTCCATGTGCTTCCGCGCCGCAATTAAGCCTTGAAGAATGAGGCTCTTAAAGTCCTCGAAAAGTTTAGACTGATTGCCACCCATCACCTCGACAAATTCCGGCGTTAGTTTAAATGGGCTAGTCTCGAAACCGAGATTTCGCGGCGAAGTTGACAAAATGAATCCGAAATCTATATGGATTAAATGACCATCACTGTGCAGCAAAATGTTGCCATTGTGACGGTCTTTTACTTGAATAAGATAGCTGACGAGGCAATACGCGGCACAGCTCTGAATGAAATTCCTCTGCGCCATACGGAACGTCTCTGAGGTAGAATGGCCGAACTCTCGTTCGAAATATTGGAAAAGTGTTAATTGGCACTGCTTCTTCACTTGGTGGAGCGAGACGGTGTTCAGGATAGGTTCAATCAGACCACTATCGTTTGACAGACATAGTATTCTGTGACAAAAAATCAAATTATTACTCAAGAGAAAAATCGTCGAATATTATTATACAATGAATTTATTATCAACTAATAATTATTTCCTCAATAGAGGAGAACAATTAACTTTTTTCACAAGACGAAAATTTCCAGTAGTAACTTGTACTTACTTATACGGTCGTACCCAAAGGGGCACTTGTTCATCTTGCCAAATCTTTTGCAACATTGAGAGCAACTGTGAGGCGAGAAGTTCTTGTCTGAGATCATCACCGCATTTTACAATTACCGCGAGTAATCTCCAAGATGCCAAGTGCCCATATGGACTGGAAGCTCTTATGCGTCGTTGCTTCAGCTCCCATGGCTCCTTGAGAACCGCTGCCGATGGATCCTCGGGATCATGACTGAAAGTTGCGCTCGGCGTAGCTGCCATTTCGCTCAATCTTCTTTTAATGTCGCCCGGTATAAAAATTGGTTCCCTGCTGTCGGACGATTCTTGACTCAGTTGCGATATAGTATCACGATCTTTTGGTTTACGAAGCTGTAAATACTGAACAAATGGAAAAGTTAGACTATAAATCAGAATTAAAGAAATACAATAAGGTCACTCGAATAAGATATATACCTGCTGTGTGATCTCGTCGTCTTCCTGACTCCAACAATCATTAGGATCGTCATCGGGGAAACCAAATGCCACATCTGTATTCCTAACAGAATAAGGCGAGATATTTTTTACAGGAGTTTGTCGTACCGCCGAATTCTGTTGACTATCTGAAGTGGATATGTTAGACTGTTCACCGCCTGTTAAGTTCTCCTCAGACTTAGTGTGCCTTAACGAGCTGCCCATTATTTTCGTCGGCACAGGCGATGTATATAAATCCTCCACCTCTAATACTTCCATATATATTATATAAGGTGCCTAGAATAGTATATCGATATTCAAACGATTTGCAGTAGTGATGAGAAAGTGAAACGAAATGTCTGTACCTTGTCTTTGCTATTAAGAACGGCAGCATATTGTGGCGGAACTCGCACGATATGATGCGGTAGCGTACTGTGCAGAGGAAGCCACACCCTCGCAGGGAGATTCAAATTAAGCGTATTGAGCTCTGCCACTAATTGAACGGTTTTACTTTCCTTTGTTGGGATAGTCCCGAGCAATTTACCAATTGATATTAGAGCTTGAATAAATTCGAGTTCTGGCGCGAGTCGGGGTGCCTGAAAATATATCATATCATACAAGATTTATGTTAAAGCTTCAAATAGAACGCTTGCTACTTTCGTACAAGATAATAACTCACATTACAAAAACAATCGGTTTTTTGGCCTCGCAAATCGTTAACCACACCTTGGCAGGAATAGAAGCAGGTACAGCCGTTGTCAAACGCTCGACCAGAGCTCAGGTCCCCAAGACTTACTTTATTTATTATACCTTTTAAAGAATACCCCATTGAATAATCACACATTGTGAAAATAATTCTCATAACGTATAATTTATTGGTTTAAAATGCGTGTTAGTTTAAATAATTACCGGAATGACTACGGCGTATAGTCTGGAATAATCCAGTAGCGTCGGACTGAGATCTTTGGTGAGTTTTCTTATTCGGCGACGTAAGAGTTTGCGTCGAAGGCAATGGTGATGGTGCTGGAATTTGCAATCCAGCAACACGCTGCTTTCGACTCTCATTTCCCTTTGGCCTAAAACATAACACATAGAAATAAATTGTTTGCTTAAAATATTCACATACGATTGTGTGTTCACATGAATCATTAATCTATAAAAATTTCCAAAATACAAAATTTTTTCATTATTTTACTGTTTATTAATCCTACCTGAGTTCATCTGATAGGATGAGATTTTTCAATTTGGTCCCATGAGACTTCTTCTTTGACGGTAAATGAGCATCAGAACTGTAAGCGTCTAGCAGCCAGGCACATTTTAATGAGAAATCTGCTGACTGTCTACATCTGCAAAGAAATTCGTTTAGTTTCAATCCATCCAAATTATAATGCCACGATTTATTAAATACGTAATTACACATAAATGATCTTCTAATAAAGATTCTGTATTTACCTATGGACAAGATATGGATAAAGAACTTCTGTTACATCGTGAAGTTGTATATACATCACAACTAACTGTGGTAAATAAAAATCCACATCGTTATCCGGAAAACTGAACATCTTGTTACCTACAATATGACATATTTACCATCAACAGAGTGCATTAAAAACTTTTTATTTCACAATATTTAAAAAGTTATATATGAGATTAAATTCAAATATGATACGTGAAAAAAACTTTTTCTGATGTTTACCTAGATAACTCTGAACGCCAGGTTCTTTGGAATTGAACAGATAAGATATAGCCATGGACATGTCAAATATCTGGCTCTCGAAAAGTCGCAACAGACAGCCTTCGGAAGGTTTCGGTTGCTTCGTCTCTTGTTTTTGTCGACGGATGATGTCCGATTGCTTTTTCACCGTTTCAACTTCTTGCTGCTGCGTTGCAGTCGTGCCGCAGCAAAGGGTCATGGCCGCTCCAGCCAATTCACTCTGGCTCGTATCGGCCACGGACGGCGATGACGACACTTGCATAGCGCCTTGATAAATATCGACGCATTCCTGATAGTCATGTTGATTATCGTTGCCACGTTCTCGCACACTCACATTTGATCGCGGTTCCTTCGAGCAACATTTACCATCGTTCGCGTCGTCGCACCGGGAACGATCCCCGTTGTTTTCGTTCTCGGGGGATACAGGAGACGCTGGACTGTCACTGAGACGCGTGGACAGTTCTACAGGTGACACCGGCACTGACATCGACATTGACACTATACCGGCACTGTTCTCCATACCGTCCACTGCATCGACCGAATATACGTCACCCGGCTGCGACACGGATGAATCGAGGCTCTCACGACTGTGCAGATGATCCACGCTGGATTCGCGAGTAGCGGGCGCGTTCGTGGCGTCGCTCGAGCCGCTGTCGGAGCCACAGAGTATACCGGAGTCGTCGGAACCGAGACTGGCCAGATCTTCGCGTTCTCGCGCAGTGCGCGCGCTCTTTCCGCATGGTCCCGAGGACGACGATGATACCGTTGTCGTTTTAGAGACCGACGAAGGTGCGGGATTCTCGCATTCCGGACTCGGGGTAACGTCCACTTCTGGAATCCGTTGCAGAGCGGAGTCCAAACTCCGATTTCTATGATGGTGTGTCAGCGTTGTTGCGGTTGCCTGAGGCACCGGCGGTAATAGGATACCCATTGATCTACAAGTAATAAGATGTATAATTAATAATCAAGGTATTTTCTCGACTACGCTGCGTAAATTACAATATTTCGAATTTTGCAAATGTATAGTACTTATGATTTTTTAATACAAGAAAAAAGAAGATAAAAATACAAGGTGTTTTGTAGAGCAATATGTTTTCTATATAACAACCTGTATAATTAATATATTTATTTAACTTCTCTATTTCATTTTACAAATATGTGTTTGATGTCCTTAATATCACTATCACTCATGTAATATTGCAATATCACTATTCTGCATTACTTTTTAATGCTTTAAACACTGTATTTTTACGTTTATAAAATCAATTTTTTAATATACTAATAAGTACACTTTGTATTTTTTCTTCTTTTTTTGTGTTGCAAAAGAGTTTCATCATCTATGTTATTAGCGTATTAAACGTATTTTTTTATAAGTAATATTTAAACATTTCTTGTGTACGTTTTTATATTCTTCGTTAAGATTTCTTTTTGAACTGAGAAGAATTGCACAAAACATCAGCTAGCTCCAGTTTCCAGTTGGCGACTGCGAAAGTGCGACTGACAAGGAAAATAGATACAACAGTGCCGCGGCGCGTGATTGCGATTATTCGTTGCGGTGATTATTAATATTGATGACGCTGTCGCCGTCGCTGCCAATTTAAATATCTCGGCTTGTATTCCTTCATTTCACATGCGACGTAACTTCCACGTCGATTCCGACGTCGTGGACGCCGTGGCGTCGATCGCATACACGAGACAAATTTACGATCGCTTTTATTCAACAAGTGCCAGGAAATGTCGGAGGCGCGCGCCAGACGCGTCACAAATAGCTCGCGCGTGTGTCGCGGAACGACCTCGTCGAGTATTCACGGGGATCGGAAGAAACAAATACCTGAAGTCCAAACTGTGGTTTCGTTGATGCGTGGTCAGTCTGCTGCGTGGACTGATCGACGGATTCGGCCGACCGTGCACGAGAGGAACATTACAGCTGGCCAGTTTGTGCCGTTTGATGTGTGTCACGCTTTCCTGGCGCGTAGGTCCACCAGTCGGCGTCACTGCCACCACTTCGCTCATATTAGAGTCGAGTACGAGCATCGGCTCGGCTAACAGTCATCTGCTGGCCATGCTGGGGCTTCACCTACAAAACGCAAGAAATGAATCAGCGACATTTCTCGAACGTCAAAAATATGCATCATGTTAAAAAAGATTCTATTTGACATATTATTATAAATATAAAAATATAGGAAAACAACTTTATCATGTATATCCAGACTACGTTATACATATTTACTTGTAAGTACGGATCATTTCAACAAGATTGCAGCTATGTTGCTTAATCAATATTTATTGTTTAAGTAAATATAACGCAGTCTGGATCTGGATATATGATAAAATTGTTTTCCTATATTTTTATATTTAATATGTCAAATGGAAACTTTTCTTTGCATTGATGCTTCTTTGTGTCATTTAATATATCCAAGCATCGTGTAACAAAATGATACAAAGTATCCCATGATACAGCATAGAACTTGCAACAACATTGCTAGAACATTGTATAATATTGCTGAAATAATTTGTACTGTGATATGTATGTAAACTACTATGCACACTCTTTCTTTATGCACAATTCTGAAGCGATTTTTCGATAATTATACGGTAAAGAATTACGGCATGGATATACTATAATAAATGATGCTAATTAATGTTAATCCCCTTAGTACACATGATGAGTCATTCGTGTCCCGGCTTAATTCTCATCAGTTTAACAAATATACAAAAATTATTAAGTGAGTTGTTAGATTATTATTATTAAGTGATTCTTACAGATAGACTTTAACATCTTTAAAAAGTATTTATACACGTAGAAAAATATTTATGATATTTACATTAATAATATTTACTTGTTTCAAGTGTTATATTTCAAAAGTTCCACAAATCTACCATAATAATTAAGTTCATCACAAGCATCAAACTTATTCAAACTATTTTCTGAATCCTAGTAATTTTTACTGAAGTTTAATACTTCAATCAAGATGATTAAATTAAAACAAATTCGATTTACTTTTATTACATATAAAGTTGCTTCTTCAATTTCGATTTTACAGTATTCTTTAGAAAATAACTTCTTATTCTTAATATACAATAACAAGTTTTTCTAAAATGTGTAAAATATATTTTACAATTATTTACAAAAAACTATTGTCGTTTATTAAAAGTAACCGTTATTTAAAAGAAAGGAAATTAATTGATTAATCATTTTTTTTAGCAACAGAATGATATTTTTCTGTACGTAAATATTGTCTTAAAAAATCATATATAAATGTTATAATAGTGTCAAATAATTAGTTACCAATTAATAACTAGTTGATTATAATATAATTAATCATTTAATGCTCCTAGTTTTTCGAAATGTGTAGTACATGAACGACCCAATCGTGTGTGTACTAAGGATTAAGTAACGCTAAGTATCAGGTACTTAGTATATCAGAAAAGCGTAAAGAAAATTAAATGGCTCGCTCGATTTCTGCACGCGACGATATCGTAACTCGAGAGACGATAAACTTATTTCCGGTATTCTCATTATTTTTGAAAACGTTATGATTGATAACAGCGAATGATATCATTTTTTGAACTTGTGACACAAATATCGCGCATATAACTTGGGTCGTAATGTCAACGATTGCTCAAGCACGAAGAAGAACACGCTCGGATAACACGCGTCCAATTCCGTTATCAGTCGCGCCTGTCAAATATTGCGATAAGGAAATCGGTATCTCGAATCGGAGAGAGGGTTCATATCTCTTAATTAATACATACGACAAAGAGAGGTACGCCGCGATATGTTTTGATTACATAACGTCTCGATATCGCGAAAAAAGAACCACGCGCAGGAACAGCCGCAAAACTAAGCTACCAGAAATCGTGCATCTGTCTGGAAGGCCAATCGCGCCGTTTTAATGTGTGGATAAAACGCGAAATTAAAACTTCCTTCGAGAAATAAGTGTTCATGACGAATTGAATTCCGTCTAGTCCGTACAAATGTCGCTTCAAACGATACGATTAAATATAATATCTTATAATTCAGGCGAAATTTTAAACCGTTCTGCAGAAATCAGAGATTGAAAAGAGAAAGCGAAGAATCTGCAATCTTGAAAAGTCTGCAGCTTTACGATATATAATCCTGACGTTCCTTTGAATATGAATATTAAGTAGCTGGAGAATAAATCTCTTTTTATAGAAATCATCAAGCAATCATTAATCACGCGAAATAATATTTCGCTGCTCCAGCTAGAATCGCCGCTGTTTTTTCAATGGAAGAAAATTATATATCACATAGATGTAGAATTCATTACAAAAAATATTCTATATTTTATCATCTGATTGAGTGTTACAAAAAGACTTTCTTGATATCACATAAATATGACAAATGATTCAGACATTAAATTCTGTCATCTATATTGATTAAATGCAAAATATATCCAATATCGCAATGCTTTCTAATCCATTTTAGCGAAACGTGATCGTTGAGTGTAAAGACGTATGCACAAAAAGAGCAGCTTTGTTGGGATATTTAAAAACTTAGCTTTTTGCTGAGAGCTATGAAAATAATAATTACATAGGACGCTCAAGCAGACCGCTAATAAATGTTAAAACTTTTTGCAGCATCGTGTTTGAATTTTCTGTATAGTTACTTTATAGTCCAATAAAATTATATTAAAATTTGCATCTACCTAAAGTTTGAGATATTTCAACACAATTGTACTTTTCGTGCATATATGCGTTTTGAAATGATCACGGACAACAATTGAGTAAAAGGTCGACGAAAAGTCAAAGGGATTTTTGTTGAATTATCCGCGTTGCAACGGTAACGTATTGAAAAAGTCATGATACGTGCAATACAGACGTGTAGAAAGTGCGGCTTTTTATCAATTCGAACACTTTCTAGGATCTTCCTGGCGCAGTATAGCGCGCTCCATTCTGTACACAATTATCCCGCGGGTAAATAAACGCGAGTACAAAAGACGATGCAATATTCCCGGTTACGTAGTGAGTTACATGGAGAATAAGCGCTTCAACGAAAAAAAAAAAAAACTCATTCTCTGAACTTTTCTGCGTCGAACGTGAAAACCGCGTATATTATACTTTGAAGCTGTACGTTAATAAAACGCTTCGACTAATGATTTTTCATAATAAATTCTCGCGATGTCAAATATTTTAATAAAATTTAATATTCAACGATCCTTTATTTTTCAAGTGAACGTATGTTTCTGAAACTTGTGAAAACTCGCCAAACGAGCTGAGACTCACTCACCGAGTGAGTTTCACAATCTATATAGAACGAATTTGAGAGACGCTCAAGTTGTGTGAGAAGTACAAACAATAGAGAGTCGAAAACATTAAAACACTAAACTCTCTGACAGGCTTTAAAATAATCCCTCTAATTGCGCAAACGTGCCGTCAACGAAGCTAACTATCTATTAACCGCTATTTCTTCATCCGAGGGTCCATCTAGTACGAACATTAACTGCCGAGTGAGAAGTTTACTCCCACTGTCTTTTACGTTGTTACATTTTCAAAACGACGAATTACTTGTTCACGTGACAAAAAAGATTGTGCGTATGGTATTTGAAAGATCGCGGCGCGCGGGTGTTACGATGCGGAACCGCGGTTTCTATCTCGACGTACGGATCGGTTGCGCGTTGCAAAATCCGCCGACTTGAAACTCGCGACATGCGTGGTACCATGTGCTTTCACCGATCTGCTTCGGTGCCGGTGTGTACTCGACGGTACGAATGTACTCGTTCCATGAGCTCCAAAAATGCGATGAAAACGATCGACATCGTTCCCAACCGTACACTGTCTTCTTGCGTTTATTTATCACGGAATAATATTCATTTTATAAAAAGATTAAAAGCGCGAAACAGGTTTAAGGATCGACGTAATAAAAAAAAACGTAAAGGCCTGCGAGTTACATCAGCGCGCCGCTTTAAATGGATACACACGTATATCTATCGTTTTATATACATATATATATATATATATATATATATACCTATATATACAATTCCGGTTGATACTTGAACTGGTTCGTTCAATCTCACTTGTCGATACCGGATGTCGATACGTCACATCGAAGCGAATCGTTTATATCTTAATGGACTTTCAGTATCTATAATTATTACATTAAATTTCGTAACCATCATGTCTAATAATTTATATAAAATCGATTATTTTAAATAAATAATTAATTAAGATTGTTTATTATTTCCACGTCAATCCATATGGAAATAATTTAAATACATATAATTACAGAGCACTTTATTATTTGCCTCTTGGCAATGTCGAGAGAGAAATTTAATGTCCCGCATAGTTAAAAGATTAATTTCTTAAATCATGGTGCGATAATTATCGCTGCTACTCAATCTTTTTATGATTATCATGTTACATCAATACTATTATATTCGCGGATAAAAAGGGAGATAGCTTTTTTCTTTAAACTATCGCGGCACAACGAACGCGGAGGCGGACATGAATGCAACTCCCTGTATGCGAATTACGATGATCTAATCACCTCGATGATCTAATAATTGGCGTCGGTGACCGAGCGGCTTTAGCGACTTTTGGAAGCGTGCGATTAACACGCGAGCGTTTTCGCACGCGTAGGTGCGAAACCCGCGCTAGAAAGTCGCGTGTTGAAACTCCGCGAGAAACGGCAATTCGAAGATCTCCTTTTATAAACGACTTTTGCGAAGCGAAGGACACAACACGTTCGCGGAAGAAGCTCGCGGGCGATTATATTATCGTCGCGAAGCGAAACAATGACTGCGTTCAGCAAAAAAAGATAACCTTGCAACTATACTGTAAGATTCTTTATTAAGATTGATTTATACATTTGTACTACATGTAGGTCTAGTAAAGAACCTTGCTCTATAAGAGATCATAAACGCCAGGAAGGCGTAAAAAGTTGACCAATCACAGTCGGATGTGAGGAAAACAGTCGACTATATCTTACGGCTTAAGCTTCAATTTTACGTCTTAAAATCTCATTGTGCATTGTTAAATTCATAATGTTAAATTACGTCCAATTTGAGTTACTTTTAACCATTTCTATACGTCGCCACTGCGCTTACCAACATATCGTTAATTTGACTGAAACAAACAAGTTGAATAATTTACTCAAGAAAACGTATTAAATTTAGTTCATTATTCACTAAATATATAATTATAATATGGATGTTTACTTTGAAAATGACCACAAGAAATTGATTGATTTAGATTTCGAGAGACACGCGTCAAAGTTAAAAGTAATAAAATGTTATTTAACTCAAAGGATAGCCACTATTTTTTAAATATCAATGTAGCCACTTTAAAGAATTTTAAAAGGCTGCTTTTTCTGCTGAACGTAACCAATGTTCTATGTGCGATTTACGTAAAGCAGGACGTAAAACGATGCGAAATCAGATTGTTCCGAACGAATGAAAGATCTCACACAGTTAAGCGGCAACCAGGGAAGAAAAGGGACTCGATTGAAAGCATCTGATTTAAAAGTGTCTATAAAAAAACACTTGGAATCTTTCTCGTTTATGTACATATATAAGCAAATCATTTCAGAGATTTATAAATTAAAATCTTTGAGCCGACAGAGACAACAATCGCTCGATTTTCGATAATCAAGCAGATCAAGTTCCATTTACTTAATGCGTACATATCTTCGCGAAATCAAATGCATGCGGGAAATCGTTAATTAGACATCTTATAATGCCTCATCGAGGGCCCTTCTAACTATAGTTCTAACTCTCTAAAACTTTTAGAGCAAATCTTACCTCCGAAGAGTGAAATTTCACTCTTAAAGATCGGAAATGGAGCCTACATTCTTCATCAAAATCGACTCAATTTTCGCTCTTTAAAGTAAGATTCTATTTCAAAGAATTTGGAGAGAACTTTGTAAGTTCTACGATGGAGAGGAAGAGGTTAAAATTTCGCGACGCGTATCTCGACAAAGTCTGTCTGTCTGTCTGGCCTCGTGACATTTCTGACAGTCTTTGCGAAACTTGAACGTCAACGTCGCGAAACCTTGCATGCAAAGAAACTTTTCGAGTCGTCTTTAATATGGATCTCGTAGCGGTTAAAATTCATGGAATTTCTTGTTTCTGATACGATGAATATCGAAATTCAATGTCTGATGCAACCGTATAAATTATCGCTACCGCCACCATTCTTCACGTGACACTATTTATCATATCCAAAACATACTATCGTAAAGGCCATTTTACAGCCAACTGCTGTTCTCATTGAGCAAGCACGATCAACCTTCTGAATATAATTAACAGACAGAACAGTGCTAAATCAATATTAGATAAATCTAATCGTCGGTTATCTGATAGAAATAATCTGCTGTAATTTCCATTTTCAATGCTACGGCAATGGTGGTAAAGTTATCGCGACAAGTAAACAAAGATCATTATTTTCGATAATGGAATTCAGATTATTTGAAGAAAAATTCGAATTAAAATAACTCGTAATAATAATGCACATTTGAATTACAATATTTCAAATATACATATAAGAAAAATGTTCCGATTAAATCAACAGGATTCTTCCTGTTTTTCTTCTTGTTTCTACAAGAATGGCATTTTAATGAGATCAAACAGAATTTCTGGTTATTTGTTCGGTTTCATCAAAATGCCATTCTTCTTGAGGATTGTCTCAAATTTCTCATTCTCTAAAATTATGTATCTTTTTCTTGATTTTTAGACAAGATTTTACGATTTGCTCTGATACTTTTAATATTTTGAATTTTTTTCGTATTTCTACTCTGATTTAAAAATCAATAAAATATTTTGTTATTGTTTGTGCTGCTAACATCTGTATTCAATTATTAAATTAATAGTATTCCAAAACTACGTGTGATGTACGCATATTAAACTTTTTTAAAATTAAAAATTTTAATTTTCCAGAAAATTTTGCAAAATTCTATGACTTCTCTCTGATTTTACAGACAGTTTTCAATTTTCATGACATTTCTCTTATTTCCAACTTAGTGGAAACTCTCGTGTTAAATCCTTTTGTTAATTTAATCAGAATATTGTTTTAATACATGTACAGGCATAATCAAGACATTTTTGATATCGAAATAATACAATACAACAAGAACAATTTTGCTGAAGTATTTAAAAGTTTAGCTGTAGATACAGCACTGAAAATACCTCAGTTAAGTCATAAAAATAATTATATAGGACGCCAAAACTGACAGCGAGAATGTCAAAACTTTACGCAGCAGTGCTCAGCACGCTTGAAGCTTCTACGTAATTATTTTGATAGCCCAAAATTATTTTCAGATTTATATCTAGCTAAATTTTCAGATACCTCAGCAAGATGATTCTTTCCGTGCGCTTAGCATTGAAATAACTAACAATTACATCTCGAGTCTCTCTTAAACGTCCTTAAAGCCGGCAATAGATGAACACACGCACGCACACAGAACAATTTTCGCGTGCTGTGTTGCATCGAAATCTAAAAGTATGCGGCTTGCAATATCTGACTGATCCCTGTTAACAAGATATACATAATCGTCGCATGCTCCTTTCCCGCAACGCAGAATCCGCGACGGTGAGATCTTTTGCGATTTCGATCTATGCGCTCTGTACTGCCTCTCCGTCTCGCCGCGCCGCGCGAGCGTCTCCTGGCACCATCACCTCCGCTCCGCTCCGCTCCGCGCCGCCAGCTCGCTCGCTCGCTCGCCCGCGCAGCGAGATGGGTGTGCCATGTTAGCAAGAGCGAGCTTCCTGTCGATCTTGTGCGTGTTGACAGAACATTGGAAAATCCACACCCCCGTCGCCGGTCGCTGTCGCGCCGTTCTTCGTGACGGAATCAATTACCGTCGCCGCGCTACGCCACGCTACGCCACGCTACGGCGCGACGCGACGCGACGCGACGCGACGTAAACGTCAAACCTCGCCGTCAACGTCAACTCGTTGGCACTCACCTCGCGCTCGAATCCAGGATCCCGGAGCTACGATGCTACCGACATGCCACAGCCTGCCGTCGTTCGATCTTGGCCGCCTAGCCGCGAGCCGAGTTTCACGGCGACGACGCGTGGGGACGTGTTCGCCGCGGCCGGGGACCAAGTGCGAAAGAGACGGACGGAGGAGGAGGAGGAGGGAAGGGTGTATCGTCCCGTCTCGTCTATTGTATCACCCTTTCGCGTGGAATGTGAACACCAACGAGCACGAAGTACACCGGGTATAGGCACTAGGCACAGCGCGACACTCTTCGCTCGCACTTCGTAATGGCAGCGAGCAGCAACGACGGGATCGTAGCACAGGGATCGGGGCTTCCAGGGCACTTTACGCACTTCCGCACGCACGCCCGTGTCGTTTTTCCCTGCCGCCGGCTACGCCCAACAACGCGCGTCGATCGCGGCTCCGTCGCGGGCGCGATGCGCGCGATGCATCGCGAGGGACGACCGCGACGAGCGGATCGGAGGAAATCCCAGCGACGATGCACCCGACGGCGATGGCGCGCTTGGTCGACGATCCGGCGGCTGGGTCGTCCCGCGCCGTACAGGAAGGAGCGTTCACGCTTCGATCGTACCGAAACGACGCTGGGAGACGATGATGACTGCGAGACGACGACGACGACGACGACGAGCCGCTTTATCCACACCAACACCCCGGACGTTGTTGTCTGTCGCACGACGCATTGAGCACTGACTCGGCGCGGCGCACTGCTGCCAACCGCGGCGGACGTGAAGTGAACTCTGGCCGGCCTGAATCACGGCTGCGCCGTCCAGGGATGTGCCTAGCCGGACGACGAACCCCACGCGAATATGACAAACGACGGCTTTCTCGATTCTTCGTTTTTTTTTTTTTTTTTTGAAACCCTGGCTGGATTCAATAGAAGAAGAAAAACAGCGACTGCGTAAGATTCTCTAATATGATTGATTTAGATGATCCGCTGAGGAAATTGTAACAGGGCTTTAATTACATTAAAGAAATTTACATTGCTCTTTGTGC
Source organism: Cyphomyrmex costatus (assembly GCF_001594065.2). Taxonomy (NCBI): domain Eukaryota; kingdom Metazoa; phylum Arthropoda; class Insecta; order Hymenoptera; family Formicidae; genus Cyphomyrmex; species Cyphomyrmex costatus. Next base: position 745,583 of record NW_017276629.1, on the reverse strand, counting down.
TGAACGTAGCCTATGAGAAACGCCCCGTTTTAAATCACGATGGAAGAAAACCATGCGTTGAATGGCATTTCCGTTGATGCGCATATTTCTCGACGAGGTACGCTTTCGGATCTAAATGACTTACGCATCATGAACTCACCTCGTCGAGATAAAAACGATAAGGTGTTTTACGAATTATATAGTATCTCCCGATAATTGTTTCTTATCGGTTCGTATTACTTTCGAATTCAATTAAGTTTTGTATCTGACTATTTCCTCTATATAATTTTTTAAAAATAAACTTTCGTTCACAACACGTATAACAATCTCTAATCTATATTGTCGATACATTTTTTTACGTTTCATTTTACATATATATTGGTTGAGCTCACACATTCAATGTATCGAATAGGTATTTATTAATTAAAAAAGTTTACATTTTTTAACTATAATGAATACTCAGTAAAATTAAAACTTTTGTGCTCTATTTAATGTTCTAAAAAATAAATTGATTTTAAACACTCTCTACGACTCGTTTTTAGCTGTTGACTTATTAATATGTTTTTGAAATAAACTTTTGTCACAATAAAATATGTATAGACTATAGACGTCAAAGCATTTTAACGTTGACTCATGTTTAAACTGAATTCAGCCGAAGTCTAAGTGACTCATTGCTTTAGTTTTAAAAACCATTGATAACGAAATATGAATATTCTTGTTTCGCTTGAAACACTCCATTTGATTCACATGTGCGTACTGCGTACACGCGTGTTAAACATCCTACGTCATTTGACGCACCGTTGAAAACCGATGCAAGTCCCTTTGGAGCGCGTTAAAATTCCATACTCTAATTAATGATATCGCATTCGCGCGACCCGGACCCCAATCGTCGTAAATTTAAATGACCGTATCTATAAAGAGGGAGAGACAGAGAAAGGAGGAAGACATAACGATTCTATTGAGCCTCTCTTACGCAATAACGAGTGATTTTATCGCCTTCTCGGGAGGCGCACATAATTCCGCGGCGACGGCCATTATATCATAGCGCTGGCAATACTCATCGTGGCGTATTGACAGCGTTTCATCCCATTGTCACTCTACCCCAGCATTGTTCAGCGTCGAGAGTCCGTGTTGACGGTGCTGAGATGTAAGCAGTCGCTATCAACCGAACGGGATGACAGCATCGAAGATAAGAAAACCGTCGAGCCATCGTATGCACAGTCATAGGTCTTAAAGAGTCTCGTCTCGGCTTAATTAGCGCTGGCCTTCGTGATGAAAAAAATACAAAGTGAATATCGCAAAACATGTATATTGCAAACGTAAACTGCATTAATGACTTCCCTAGAATGGAATTTCATTCTAAAAAGTGAAAATTCAAACAGTCTCTTGAAAAAGAGTGGCCCAATTTTCAATCCTCACGAGTGAACTTTTACTCTTCAGAATAAGAGTCATTCTAAAAGTTTTGGAGAGTAAATAATATTATAATTCTCTTTTATATATTAATGTGTGTGTGATAAACATCACTTCTTGAAACAATAATATCGATTTGGAACAGCAAACGATAACGTTAATGATGCACATTGTCTCTTAAATATGATCGTCTCTCTTATCTCGTAAACATTCAATAATCCAGATTCCTATCGCACTCATTGTCAGAGATAAACGATACGAAATATCGATTCAAGATTAAAGCCGTCAAATTTTACAATTTTTTTCTTGTGCCGTACATGCGTTTGAAAATCTAAATGTTTATGACGCAGATTCTTTTATGTATATATATGCGTTTAATTTTTGAAGGATTTATTTGAAAACTTTTCGAATTCGAGTTTTGTTTCGCATCCCATTTAACTTTTACATTATGAGAAAATCACTATATATAGTGATACCGAAACAATGTTATATTTCGAGGCAAGAAATGCAGACTGAATTTATAACAAATCTTACTCAAGAAAGAACTGTAAGATTTTAAAAGTAGTCCTTCGCCATTTGAAGTTTAAAAGTTAAAGAAGCTTTCCCTTTTTATCCCCAAAATTTTTGCTTTAGATGAAAATATTCATAAATTATCTGTAGCAATTTATTCAAACTTAGATTCAAAAAGCTCTTTCGGCTTTTTAATCGTTTCACTATCCATTTCGAAGAACCTTTTACCTTTTATATTCTTTAAATAAACGATTTTCGTGGAATAAAATTTGTGTAGAATAATTTGTTTCGAGCAGGTAAATTTAACTTTCTGTTTTTCCTCTCTTTTCCCTCCAACGTTTTATTATACGTTCCTTTCGTTTCGAGAACAGAGAGGTGCACAGCATGGTGCAAAGGACGGACCCCTTCTTTCGTCTGCCAAGGGTGACGGTTTACACTGTTTACAGTGCCGGGCCTGAATGATTCACGGGCCCCGCCATAAAGCAATGAGCATCTTGCGCTTGGGTTGGCACTGCAGCACACCGGATGGACGATACTACTCGAGAGTAGAAAGGAAAGGTCGCGCGGTCACAAGTGCAGCTGCACCCGGCTTAAACATATAGCGGGGTGGCCGGCGAGGCCAAGCATTTAGAAGCATTAGGGCTAAGGTAGCAGCGCTGCTCCAAATGCAGTCACTCCGTTGCGACTACTTTCCTTCCGAACAACAATGGCCTTTTGCTTTCTTTGCCCAACCCCTTCCTCCTTCCACCCTCAACCTTTCCGCCAGCCCGGTGTTGCTCGATTCGTCTTTCGCAACGTTTTGCGATGCAAGGCAGACCGACGATGCTTCCAAACGTATGAGGTCTCGCGGTTATCACAAATCATCGTTAAGTTATCAGTGATGAGTCACATGTGAAAAATGCATACACGCACGTGAAATGTAAAAGACACACTATACATGTGAAGATTGTATCTCACATTTTGATAGCACGTTATTATAGCGCGAAAATCGATCTTTTGGTCGATGTAAAACCAGTTTACCTTCAACAAAAATACAACGTTTATATTTCACGAGTAATTAAACATATTCATAATACACTACGATGAAATTGACCAACTTCCTTCCGGGGCCTGTGTTTTTTTTTTTTTTTTGTTTGACAGCAGTTTTAAGGTAATACAATGTAACACGTTTAAAATGTATTCAAACGAAACACGAATCATCATGGCATCAAAATGACATAAAAATAGTTCTAAAGTGATTACTAAAAGTCACTTTTCAATCAGTTACGATTTTAACGTTGATTTATTTTGACTTGTTCTACTCGGATATATTTATTAGTGGTGACAAATACATCCAATTTTTCATACAGATCAGAATAAATCGAACCGTTTTGTTTATTTTGTGATGAAATTATGACAGACTCGCGAAAATCTGTTATAATAATATAAATTTTTAGAATACTTGAACAAGTTCAAATGTATTCAAAGCATGCTTTCGTTCTTTTTTAATATATCTTCTATTTCTGACATCTTAGCGAGCTATATGAATAGATCTCACGTATCTCGAGTACATGCGAGAATTGGCGCGAGTCTCTTCCTTTGAGTCTTTTCCTTTTTGGACCTCTGGTGGCGGACCACCAGCCATTGGCTACACGGAGCCAAAAAGTAATTGTTGTACTTACGTACGGTATTTTTCTGTGTGTAAATTTCTCATTGTGCGTGTGGAGGGCTTACTAAAGAGAATGGGTGTGTATCGAACAGAAAAAAATCAAACTCGAACTTCGAAAATTGGATTGATATTTTATTTCGTTTACAATTGTACCATTTTACCATTTATGTGCAAATGTACATTGTATTTATTAACGTAGCGACAAAAAAAAAGCCTAGTTTTTAACATATACATACGTAAAAAAAAAACTTATACATGTATATTAAATTTCCATAACAAGAGTACAGATCGTAGGAGAAACGTGTTCTATTCCCTCCTTTCTGTGAAATATGAATTTAAATTGCCGCGATTGGGCAAGCTATGACGCACGTGTCTTCACCGCCAGATCATGACAGCTGTTTGGAACAGTCATGCCTGTACGACGACATAAACACTATATATAGTGCGCGATATCATGCACAACTAATAGGCATCGTACGCTGTGCGAAATTAATGGATTTTCGATCGAAAGGGTTCGCCGCGCGACTCACGCTGACTCATTTGCCTCTGATTGCGCTAAAATCGATACATAACATGTCCGCATACTATATATTGAGAGCGGTGTAAAGCCGTAATCACACTAGTGATTGCGCGATTGTGATTGACGACTGCTTTGCTCTAATTAAAACAGTAATTGCCAATCGTTAATCATAATCGCGCAATCGCTAGTGTGATTACGTTTTAAACCGTGATCAGATTAGAGATTGAGATTAGATATTATAATAGAATTTATAACCAATAAAAACAAAGCACTAAACTTAAGATTAGTCTTCTTTCTTCCGATTGGTAAAGTTTCGATCCAATTTCAATCTCAATCTCAATCTCTAGTCTGGCCACGAATTTAAGTCTTAAATTTTTAATGCTATGCATCAAGTAAAATGTATAAATAAAATAATGCGATACATTTATTTAGATCAAATTCGAGCGACGAATAAATTCAAGCTCGCTTTAGACAATCTGTAATTCGAATTCAGGACTTAGAATAAAATTCTACTTGTGTATACCACGTCGTTTGAATTATTAAATTGCACGTATATTAAAATACATGCGTTCGAATACATTTCTTACAGAAATCCAATTTAATACTGAAAGCTAATAATTGCTTATTTAAGAATTAAAAATACGAAACAATAGTTAGTCACTACCTTCCAATATTAAATTTCTATAAAAATATGGCATATAAAATTATAAAATAAACTGTCCTGAAATCTTATGCGAATTATATAAATTGTCAACGAATGCAATTATAAAACAATCGGTTTATTTTGATCATATAGAAGTAAATTCATTCATTGTCTGTAGATTGATGGAATAACATTAAATTTATCTGTCATGACTGAACTAAGGATATTGACGTTTTTGGACTTAAAATGAAACAAGTAGATATATAGGTTCCAGATTCGGCAAAAGCGAGAAGAAAAGTTCTACTACGCGAAAATCCAGTGCAGTAATAAAAAACAAACCTAATTTCAACGGGATTATTGTTTTGTTCTATAATTATTTATAGTCTTGTTTATGAGAAAGGAAGGGAAAGACTATACTAATTCCATATTAATACCGCGTTTTTATTACATTGTTGCGTCTATTCATTGATCTCAATTACTTCAACTATTCTATTACCTACTTAACTACTTTCTTTCACAAGCGCACATTGCGTAATTATATATTCATATTCACGATTGTTTCTTGCCTTTTGTTGTACATATTTATGACAAAAGCAAATGCCTTTTACAACAAAACTGTATTTATTGAAGATCCCAAGAAACACAAATCAAGAGAAAGTCAAAATAACTTTATTTTGAAAGTTAAAATAACAATTTTTGATTACACAATTTGACTGTTTATTGACGTTAAGAATCGAAATAAAGTCATTAAAATTTTTTATTGACTCTTGTGTGTTCCTTAGAGAATACGTGATACATGTAGCTTTGACCGTACCATCCCGAATCCTAGCAGCACCATTGTGTGTCGTCATTGGCGCGAGTTTCTCAGACGATACATCCGCGTGTATCTGCAAGATACGCGCGCAAATCTCTTTTCGCCTGGCATAGTATAACGGCCGTGAATCCCGAGAGATGCGAGAACCGGCCGAGCGCCGGCGACTTCCTGGAATGTTCCACGCTTTCTACCTACAACGGGCTTAAATATCTCAGCAAACATAGCGATACGTCATCGACCGGCACGGCACGTAAACGAATGCCGAACGTAATGAGCTCCCCCCCCCCCCCCCCCCCCCCCTCTCTCCCCTTTCACGGACATCCGTCCCCTTCCTAGGATGCAATGACGCTTTTTTTTTTCTACGTCTTTTCCATATCACCGTATTTCCTTCTTAATTTTTTTCTTTCGATCTTCCTTTAACTCTTGCGAGAAACTTTCAAGAACTGCCGATGACGGGGCATCGTCGGTGTTTCGGTCAGACACTGTTCGTGGCGACGGATCACTAACCCAGATAGCCAAATCTGTCGAAAACAGAAGTTTCGCGAAGTGTCAGTGGCAAATTTTGTCTACGAGCGCCAAATGGAACAAAATTTACCGGGAGGATTTGATGGCAGATTGCCAGCGGAATCTCGTTTCGTAACTATTTAAATGATATATTCCATTTGAATGGTTATGAAGTGATATATTCTGCTCGGTTTCTGCTGTCAGACAATGTTGGTAGACTCTGCTGACGGAACACAAATTTAATGCGGGACGCAGTTGATGCCAATTTGTCGTGACATTCTGCTCGACAGTTCTGTTGGCGAACTGCTATACAGCACATTGCGCTAACACTTTGCTCACTTTGCACAATTTAACGGATATCCGAATGCGATCTTGTTTATTTAAATCCTCTATGGAAATTAGACGTACAAACGACGTCTATTATAGACACCTAGATGAGGACGGTACACTGTGCGTACAAAAAATATCTAGATATCCTTGTATAACGAATACAACGTCCACACGTCAAATTGTTGCATGGATTGCGCGATTTTCTGACAAAAATCTGCGACAAAAATCTTTTTTCTCACGGTGTTCAAACAATGGCTGCGTTCAACAGAAGAAACAGCTCTGTAGCTGTTGTCCATGATAAATTCTTTTCTTTAGTTTCTTTTTCTGAATCTAGATGTTAAATGTGTTACTAATCATATTAAAAAAGAATCTTTACAACAATCGTAAAACTGTTTTTCTTTTCTGTTGAACGCAGCCATTTAAACCTCGGCCTCTCTTTGCGTGTCTCATTTAAATTCTCTTCGAATTGGATAAATTCCTAGTGAGAAATGACAGTGGACTCGACGTCGAATCGACATCAATTCAATATATGTCGACTCCATTGGGTTCTTCCTTTTGATATCTCGTCGCTAATTTAAAATCTCTCTGATGCCCAATTTCTTCACCTCTAGAGATAATTTAATCCAGAAAGTCTCGACTCTTGGATAAAATTGTCCGCAATTTATCTGGAAGTGAAAAAATTGGGCATAAAAGGGAACGCCACGTGGTATTAAATACATTCGAAAATTTGATATACCTATACGATTGCAACATAATGTTTCCAACCGTCAATTGTTGCGCGAGAGTCGGATCAGACTTGACCGGCTTGACTCTGCATCAAGTGCAACGACAAGTAATGGATCGACACAAGGGCGGTCTATGAACTGTCTTGTGCGGCAAGTCTCTGCATCATTTTCGTCCGTATTTTGAACACAGTTCCTGTAAGAGAGGTTTATTTCAAGTAGCATTGTTCAAACGGACCCGCAAGCAGTCTATTATCTCGTGCACCATCTTTAAATAATATATATCTCTTCTGTTCCAGAAACGTCTATTGAAGTTCGTTCTATCGTCATCCTTTGAAAGATTGAAGACGATAAGATGCATTATATTGTTTGCGTTACTCATAAATTGTCTATAGTTTTACTACTTTATTTTTTATGTAGGCTTAAGCTTCAATATTAATATACGAAAACATAATTCAAATTTACATTTAAAAAAATGGCAATTGTTTTTTTAATAAGCAAGACACTCGAGGTAGAAAGCTGAAAAATATATATCTCAGAAAACGATAGTGTTAACAAAACGAAGCTTCTTGATCGACTTGTAATGTGTTCAGGGACTTTCGGCACATTCCTGAGTACAAAGGATCTATTATTATCGCGATACGTCATTATTCTGACTCAAGCGGAAGGATACAAAAAGCGTAACACATGTTAAAATAGAACGAAATCAGCGACTGACGTTCTCCCTCCGTCTTTCCTTCTCCCTCTCTCGAGAATTAGATTGAATTCATTGAAATCTGTTCTCGTTAGTGAAGCTGGCTCGTGAATTGCGGAGGACATTACCTCTCAGAGGCGTAATAACGAATCGCGGGACCTTGAGTGAAATAACGAAAGCGAGTGTGGCCCCACAGCAGGAGAGGAAACACAAAAATAAAAGAGAAAGGAGAACTGAGAAGGAAAGGCAAGAGATTTTAAAGAAAAGCAGGGAGAAAACAAAATATTACGGATAATACCAACGCGATACTAATTATCATTAAATATAAATATATCTAATTGTTTCATGTATAGAGAAACGGAAAATGTTGGAGAACGAGATTTAATCTTATATCTTGCTACCTTACTCTTTTCCGTATGCTATGGGCTTCATTGTTATTGTCTCGAAAACCGGGCCATCCTTTTTCAAGATTGGTACAATTTTCACTTTTTAGAGAGTCCACTCCAAAGAATTTAGAAAGTACAATTCTAAAATCTACTGATGCGGGGCTTGCAGTGAAAGAGCGCGACTGCACTTGCTTCGTCACACCGCTATATATTCCCCTCTCTCTCTCGTCGCTTCCCTGACGATTGTTTTCGTCGACGACGTCGTCGACGACGTCGTCATCGACTGAGCATGCAGTAGGAACAAGAACACGTCTGTGTGCGTGCATTCGCGTGCAGGCATGAATTAATGTCGCGCATACCGATGTCGGGAGAGAGCGGATAACGGGTGTAGATAGCCTCTCTGCGACACGTGAGCTCCGACATCGTACGTAATGTATTAACACGTGGTAACGTGAGCGTCGTTAGGCAATACGTTTATTTTTCCACCGTCATCTTCGTCCAATCGAACGAACGTGAGAGGGTCGGAGATACGTGATCGACGGAACTTGACTTTTGTTATCGTAACTCGAACTTATCCGTCACGATATACATATATGTTGATTGCCTCAATGAAATCTTAGGCCCGCAGTCATTGATTGTAAATATAACAATAACGCGATACCACGAGAACAAAAGACAACATCGAATATTAGAATATCGTCGAGGAATCTCAAACTGTTCGAATCTTATTATCGATTGAAATATATATATATAATATGCTTTAATTGACCGTGCGCGGTATTTATTATGGAGAAGAGAAAGTCTCTACGGATATTTGTAGAAAAAAAGTACACATTTATTACGTCTTGTACACATATTGTATATATTTTGTATACATATTTTGTAAATGTTTTTTTTTTCATCTCTTTTTCTTTATAACGTGCAAAAAATCTTTTATATGTTACACAAATCCCGGAGTATTCGCTCGCATGATAAAATCTCGCCGCAATCTGTCGATAATACCCGTAATTTGCAAATGATGCACCGAGTAGAAATAATTGAGGTAGAGTCTCGCGATGAATCGTTCTGCGGCTCTTTCCTAAGATCGAATAATACAGAGGCAGAAAATGTGCGAAAGAGAGAGAGAGAGAGAGAGAGAGAGAGAAAAGAAGCAGTTATAAAGACCTTGTACCAATTTCAGTGAGGATTTCGGACGATACGTAATCTTGGTACACAATTGATGGCTGTGTACTCAGTGTACTCTATATCTACGCTACACGCGCGCAGCAAAAAGATTGAAAAGACTCGAGCGTGCGTCGCGACACGCACGTCCAAAAATACACACGGCTCTCCTCGGCCAACGAGTTGAATCCGCCGCGCGCGCGAGGTACTCTCTTTTTTCCTCTTCTCTTCCTCCCGACACTTCGCCGAGGGAGTCATCCGCGTCTCTCCGCCCGCGCGCGCTAACAGATGCTCTCTATCATAATAATCTCTATTTTGGGACGGAGGGTCGGCTGCTGGTCGCGTTGTTGCGGCAGATGTTCCCCTCATTCTCTTCGAGCTAAAAAGCCTGCGAGTAGGGGAAGGTCGAGCTCCGAAAGCATGCCGCGCTCGAACGAGACGAATGGGCAAATAGAGCTAGACACGTCTAAAAGCCGTGGGATTGTTACATCGCGGGTGGATAGAGAGAGAGAGAAAACAGGGCGAGGGAATGATTAAGGGAAGATGGAGCGAGAGAAAAGAAAGAGTTCAATGGCATATTATGATTACTATTGCTTGGAAAGACTAACACGACACATCCGAGTCGCATTCTTTTTCTCTCTGATATTCTTTTAAAGCGATAACTTACGGTATTTAGGTGATGAAAAGTAAGCTGCGGGTTGGTTTACGCTTATAATGCGAACATCGTTTGTTCTTGTTTAATGTTTGATAATAAACAATAAAGATGAAAGATGATTCTAAAGACCGATATCCATACAATCGTTCATTATATCTATAACGTTAAACGAAATGTCAAACAAAAAAACTCTTATTTATCACCAAGATCTTGCTTAATAAATTTATGATTAACTTAAACTAATAGTTAAGATTAGAGAATAAATCATATAATAATAACAGATTTCTCAAACACAGATCTGTAAAATCCAAAATATGAATCTGTAATTATATAATTACGTTCTCAATCAAAGATTAAAAATTTGCGATTATGAATTTCAATCTGAACAAGAACGCAGCTGTGAAATATACGTATATAAGCATAAATGTAATATACATATATCCGCCATCGAGAGAAAAAGAAAAAAAAAAAGATCACTGTTCAGTAATTTCGAGATAATTTGAAATCGAAGTAACTCGTCTCCGGATTTGGTTGCGCTTCAGCTTGCAACCTAACTAATTACGATGCGCGTCATATACCATGTTGTTTTCTAGATCACAAACGAGGCATACTCGCACAAAGGGAGAAGGGCTTGCCTATGACACAGATACGAAAGCCGATCAAGCATACACGCTAATAAACTGTTAATAATAGTCAATGAGATTGGCCGTCAGAGATCGATATCTTAATTACTATACTTTTCCTTTTTTCTTCTTTTTTCTATATATAATCTCCGCGAAGAGATAACTCTACCTCTTTATACTGTAAGTATTCAATGTTGTTTATTGATATCTTTAATTATCGAGAAAACATTGCCACGCAACAGATGTGATAGAAAAGTCTACGTGATAAAGCAACATTTTAGATAATCGGAAGATATATAATCTGTTATCATTAATATACTACTGGTATATATATATATATTACACAATAACAATATAACTACATTGTTGTGTATTATTGTTTCGCTCTACATTTTACACGACACGATATCTTAACAATGTGGTATATTATAAGGTTTTAATACACTGAAAATTTTCCTAAGATACTTCAAGTGGAAAGCAGCCAACGCTTTCACAGAAGCTGCTTATGCATTCAGATCTTCCGCTTCGTTATATGGCCGTCTCGTGATTCTCGTAACGCTTAGAGGTAAATTTCCTTCGATGGTTAATTCAGCTCTCAACAAAATTTGCAATCGCATCAATCCGGGTTTTTTTTTTCTTCCTCACAGAGTTGCGGACTCCCTCGATGACGCAGAAATTTCTTAAGGCTTCGCATAAAGGCAAGCGTCTAGCGAAGTCTTCGTAATACCTTACCTTACGAGAGGCCCCACAATTGTGCAACCCAATCACTATATTGTTATGACGATGATGATGCAAGGCCAAACGTCCTAAATCGCACAACACCTGCTTATAAGGTCACTGTGCTCTCGAGAGATATTATCGAACCATTTGTGATTATTTTTAGCTGATGCGTCGTATTTGTGTCATGCATAATATGTATTATGTCACGCTTTAAAATATATATGTATATTAAAATTTATATCACGCGCGCTCTAAAAACTTATACCTACTAAATTATATTGCGATTACATATTCATAATCGTGAAGATAGATCGTTTGAAATTACAACTTTGATATAAAAAAAAAGTATACCTTTAATTATAGTAACTATTTCTACTACCCGCAGTATCTCCTGGCCCTCTTGACTTTCACTCGTTTCTCCATTCTAACGCGTCGTGTTAATTACATAGCAAATATGAGTAATGGGAATAGTGCAAGAGGAGAAATAGTAATTAATCGAGAGAAACCAATTCATCAAATTGACTGTATTATAATAATAATGTACTTGGAACATAAAAAATGTCTTAATGTTTCCTTTTACGATTCTTTTGACCTTTATTCTTTTTTCTGCCATTTCTCTGGCGTTTTTTCTCCAGAAGTTTGCGTGCCTTCAAGACTTGTTCAGGTCGCTTCAACTCGTTCTTTATTTTAATCTTGTCTTTAAGCTTCTGATTGTGTCGCGCCCAATGCGTATTTGCAGTAGTTTGTACTAAAACACGCAAATAAAGTACGCCAATTATTTTAATGAGCGATGTTTAGAACAAATTACATGCATGAAAAGAAAAATTTATAAAAGAAATATTTTTAGATGCATTATCAATTAAATACATGTACGTTGTTTAAATTAATTTAACTTACAGTTTTTCAGTTGTGAAGGTTTTTCCTCACTATCATCTTCACTACGGTCTTCATCGATTTTACATTTCTCCTTCCACACATTATAACGATTTGTTTTGTACGTAGCAGGTATCCATACTCCCGATTCAGTGCGTATTTTTTTCGCCTTCGAATCCTGTTGATACAATATAGAATATATATTCATATTTCACGATAGATAGAGATGATGTATAAGCTAATGTATATACCCTCTCGACGGTGACCATCTTCTTCCTTTTTCTATCCCACTTTTTCAATTGTGTTTGAAGATGTCGACTCTCTTCATTATCTGCTGTTAAATCCATTTGCGCCTTATCAACTTCAGTGGTAAACGTGTTAACTGCTAAACTGCAAGATAAACAAACGTAGAACATAAATAATAAAAAATTAAAAATATTTTTTAAATTGTACATTTAGTTTTAATAAATTAAAATATACATATTAATAATATTAAAACCCTTTGTAATAGTTTAAAAAAATAAATTATAAAAACCGAAATATAGCAATTCTTACCCATCCTCTGTATGCTTATCTGGTGCAGAATAAGGTATATAATATTCTTCATCCCGTTTCGTTAAACGGTCCTTCTTCTTCTTTGAAAGTTTGTATAAATCGTCACAACTTCTTTTCTTTGGAACTACTACCGTTCTGAATGCAGCATTAATTTCTTCCAAGTTGCTGGATGGTAGATTGACTTTTTGAGATAATTCTACAAAAATTGGAAAATTAATGTAAATACTGTCACATATATACAATATTTAAGTATAAATTGCTATAATAACACCTACCTAATGTTGTATTAATTTTATCAGCTTTATGTTCTTCCATCTTTTTATGAAAATTAAGAATACTTTCCTTATGGAACATTCGTTTTGCTTTCATCACTTGATAATCAGTTGAATTTGTTTTTGTACCAATTTCAAATATCGTCTGTTAAAAGATTTAGATTTAAAAATTGAAGCATAATGTTTTTTGTGTATATAGGGTATCATACTCACTCCCTGTGGTCTGTAATTTTTCATCCTAGATATTATATCCACTGTACTAATGTGAGAAGCATCAGAATACTGAGGTAAAATTCCGGCTTCATTTATGCAAAGCTCTTTAGTTCTTTTGATACTTTCTGCTGAAGCACTTGGTCGCGATTTAACATATTGTTGATACGCATTGTTGCATACTTTTTGCATATTTGTCTGAAGACACACATATTCATTAAATGTAACAAAAAAAATTGAATTATCCTAACTTATTTATCAACGTAGATATACTCAATATGCTTACCAGATCAGTAGAAGTATTGTGCCAATTTATTAATTCAGCTAATTCTTCCTCTACCATAGCTTGTGGCAATTTTCCTACAGTATAATCCATATTTTCATTGGTTCCTGTAGTTGGCACTATCATTAAAGATCGACCAAGAAAGAGATGTAAATCTAAGAGATAAGGATATTCATCCGAGCTCACAATATTATATGCCGTTCCAACACGTCCAGCTCGAGCACATCGTCCTACAGAATAAATGATTATAATCAGTGAAAAGTGCCTGCGTAATTTAATAATAATTAAGAAACAGTTACAAAAGAACATACCTACTCTGTGTACGAAGAGTTTAGATTTTGCGGGAAAATTGAAATTAATTACACAGTCGAGATGTGGTATATCTATTCCTCTAGCGGCAACATCTGTCACTATGAGAACTCTCACTTTACCGATTTGAAATTTAGCTGCGTTTATTTTACGTGCGGAAGGATCCAGATTCGAATAAATGAAAGTGTTAGATATACCCGCTTTATCTAATATCTATAAAAATTTTATAAAACTCTATTATTTGATTGCCAAGTATTTATAAAATATATTTAAAAAGCAAGTGTATTCGTTGATGATTACCTGATGAATATATTCTACATGATGCATAGTTTCCGCAAATATAATTGTTTGCGCCTCGGGCTTAATAATTCTTTTTAGTAAGCTTAAAAGTACAGCTAATTTCTCTTCAGGGCGACACGTAATAAAAGATAACGTTAATTCTTCAGGTAGCTTACTCTCAACATCCAAACGAAGTAAAACTGGATCACTTAGACCAGCTTTTGCAAAGTCTACTAGGATCTTAGGCAAAGTAGCAGAAAACAATAGTGTTTGACGTGATTCTGGTAATCTATTTACAATTTCTTGTATTTGTTCTCCAAAACCCATTTCAAATAATCTACAATGTAATTATCACTTTATACGAACACAAATATTAAAAATCATAATATGAGAAAGAAGAAACTATTACCTATCGGCCTCATCAAAAACAATGTATTCGATATTTTTCAACTGCAGATCCATCTCTATACATATATGCAGAAATCTGCCTGGAGTAGCTACAATAATGTCAGGATTTCCATGAATTGCACCAAACTGATTATCCATATTGTCGCCACCTAGTATTACTGTTGACTTTAATCCTGTAAATTTTCCTAATTCCTTTATGAACTTTAATGTCTGCAGTACCAGCTCACGTGTAGGTGATAATATCAATGCACGTGCACCCGTTTTTGCTTGCCTCGCCTTAAGTTTTTCAAACAGCGGAATTAAAAAGCAAGCAGTCTTTCCGCTACCTGTTCTAGCCATTGCTACTACATCTCTTCCCTCGAGAGCCAATGGTATAGTCTACAAACACATAAATTTTACATTAATGTTAATCAAAATTTAAGAAAGTTATAATCTCAAAATAGTAAACTATATTTGCTTATAGAATATACATATTTTTTAATAACCTTTCTTTGTATAGGTGTAGGTATTTTGTATCCACGTTTGAGGATCCCCTTTAAAACTGGAAAACTAAGAGCCATGGATTGAAACCCTCCAGATTTCTTGGAAATATTCTTTTTAATATTAGAAATTTCATTATCCTCATCATTGTCACTGACCGTATTTGGATCAGCAAATCCAACAAGATCATTGTCCTTCATCTTGCTATAGACTGCAAAAAATTATTTTATTAATACAATGTATATGTTATATTATATATAAATATTTCTCTCAGTCAGTTGTCTTGTTAGAGATATGTATGTATATATATAAAATGATTTTTTATATTTATCTACTGATATATAAGACCTAGTTTTTTAATACAAGTTCCAAACAGTTTAATAGAAGAAATATATGACAAAGATAGAAGGAATGACAAACAATTATTATATTAAGCAACAGTCCTATTATAATCAAATTTGATTTGTTAAATTTTTTGAAAAAGCAAAAATCAGATTCTGAGATTTACTACTGATAACCGAGAGATAATAATCAAATAAAAATTAATACATATGTCTGGATCTTTAGTATAATCTGACAGGATATGTATTTGCTACTTTTGTTTAAAATACTTGTTTTGCAATGCATTATATATTATATTTTGTATTTCAGCAGAGCATATTGTAGTGTATTGTGTATTTTATATTAAAATAAAAAAATTAAGTGATGGGTTTTTTGTATTTTGTTATTCAAATAATACAATTAATTATCAATTTTAGTATTTGAAGTACAAAATACAAAATATTTTCAATTTTTGCTCTGTTAAAAAATAAAATATAATTGTGTTACAAATACTGTTTGTCAAATAAAAATATTTGAAATACATACTCAGCTCTAGGCACAAAGACGAGCCACGCAATTCTTTATGCCACAATTGCCATAAACATAAGTATACATATATTGTACCAAAAAATGTAACATATTTTATTTTATTTATATAAATATTGTATATCTTATAAATTTTCAAGTTTTTTCCAATGCTCTTATAATATATTGTTAAATATATATATATTTTTTAAATAATGTATAATCTTACTTTTAAAGTTTTAATTCTGTTATAAACCCAAATTATCAAATATCACATGGAATGGAACAGAACTTCCCATAACCTCAAAAAGTAAAGGCGAAGATGGAAAATTCACATGTGATATTATGGCGGCTTTCCATAAAACTGCGGGCGTACCGAAAATGGGAATCCTAAAATTGTCTGTATTACCGACTAAACATAGTACTTTTGTACAACAATTACTTCTTTCGTTTTTTTACAAATTTGAAAATCCTATGCTTTCCTTTTGGAGGACACACTTGACACAAACATCGTTCTATCTTTATGATTTGTTGAATGTCAAGAAGAATAGAACGACGTTTGTGCCGTTTGTGTCGAATATATCCTCTAAAAGGAAATATGAAGCTTATACCGAGAATAAAAAGAAATTGATTACAATGACTACATCACTCAGGGATTGGATGCATTCTACCTGATTCTACCTTTCTATTGCTCTTGCAATTTATTTCGGTTTGTTCATTGAGCAGTGCGAGGTGTGGGGTACAAGTACGAGTGAGTACGAGTGCGTCTACGTGTGAGTGAGAAATTTTTCGACATTACTTTTGTCACTTTCGTTGAATCTACTTTGATCGGAGGATCGGAGTAACGAAGTTGCGTTGCGGCATCGCCAGGCGGCCAGGCATCGCCTTCACCTAATCGATGTCGATGAATGCCAAGATAAAACCGAGGAAGAAAGCTTTTCACGTTTTTTAACATTAAAAATATATTTTCCTTTCATAGAGCGTTATAAATAGAAGTAAAAAATGCCACGAATTATGATAAAGGGTGGTGTTTGGCGGAATACCGAGGTAAATGATATACAATATTTTTCTAACCTAAAGTTTTATGTATGTATATGTTGTGTGAATAAATTTTGTTAAATAAAAAAATACATTGTTTTTAGGATGAGATTTTGAAAGCAGCTGTAATGAAATATGGAAAAAACCAATGGAGTCGCATAGCATCTCTATTACATAGAAAATCAGCCAAACAGTGTAAAGCCCGTTGGTTCGAATGGCTAGATCCCAGCATAAAGAAGACAGAATGGAGTCGGGAAGAAGATGAAAAGCTCCTCCACCTTGCAAAGTTGATGCCCACACAGTGGCGTACAATTGCACCCATCATTGGTCGAACAGCTGCCCAATGTTTAGAAAGATATGAATATTTACTGTGAGTAAATCAGTCTTTATTTGAGTTAAGTGATTTTACTCAGATCAATATACTCTTGTGTTACTATTGAATTGTTTCAGTGATCAAGCGCAAAAGAAAGAAGAAGGAGATGATGCTGTGGATGATCCTCGTAAACTTAAACCTGGTGAAATTGATCCCAATCCTGAAACCAAACCAGCAAGACCAGACCCTAAAGATATGGATGAAGATGGTAGGTTAAGGCTAAAATTAATATGATTATATAATAAGTAATTTAATTAATAAGATAATAAGGCTACTTGCAGATATTAATTTTACTTTTACATTAAAACCCAGATATTTTTTATTTATGATGTCATAATTCAAATAAAAATCCTTTTTTATTCTGAAAAGATTTGATTGATTTTTACTTATAATCTATACAAACTCAAGATGTGTGCTTTACTGAGTCTTGTTAACTCATATTAAAAGTGAGATTTTAAAACCTGTTTTGTTATGCAATAACTCTGTCACCAAAGTAAGCAAGTAATAAGTGAGATATTATCTGAGTATAAAATACATAATTTTAAACTCAGTATCATTTATGTGAAAATGGAAAGCTAATTGTGTGTAATTAATAATACATTTATCACATTTTACTTCAGAACTGATTACAGACTATAACAAACTGTAAATTTTTAATTATTATATTTGTTCACAGAATTGGAGATGTTGTCTGAGGCACGTGCTAGACTAGCAAATACTCAGGGCAAGAAGGCTAAACGTAAAGCACGTGAAAAGCAATTAGAAGAGGCACGCAGGCTTGCTGCTTTACAGAAGCGTAGAGAATTAAGAGCTGCTGGTATTACTGTGTCTCAAAAAAACAAACGCAAACGCGGTGTCAATTATAATACAGAGATACCATTTGAGAAACGACCTGCATCAGGTTTCTATGATACCTCTAATGAACATGTTGATCCTCTGGCGATCGATTTTTCTAGAATGAGGCAACAACACCTAGATGGTGAACTCCGACAAGAAAAGGAGGAAATGGAGCGCAGGAAAGATAAACAGAAATTGAAACAGCGCAAAGAAAATGATATACCTATGGGTATGCTCAATAATGAAGAGCCTATAAAGAAAAGAAGTAAATTAGTCTTACCAGAACCACAGATCTCTGATCAAGAATTACAGCAAGTTGTAAAGCTTGGTAGAGCTTCGGAAGTATGTCCTTCGATTAACTTTTTTATATTGAAACTTATGGGCTTATTTTTTATTTCTGCACTACTTATTGCTTAACACTATCATGTATCTATTATAGTTGGATGTGAGTCTAAAACATCGCGTGTATCAATTTTAACACATTCCTATTTACTGCCATTTATACATATATATAAATCGAAAATACTGTATTAATTTTATATATTATATTGTAAATTTTGAAGAAGACCTAGCTAAAAATTTTTATTTAGAAGATATTTTGTCAGAAAATTTATTTTAATATGAAAAATTTATTTACAAGTATATATTATAAAAACAAATAGCAATGACAAATATATATGTACAAATATGTACACATATTT
Source organism: Cyphomyrmex costatus (assembly GCF_001594065.2). Lineage (NCBI taxonomy): Eukaryota > Metazoa > Arthropoda > Insecta > Hymenoptera > Formicidae > Cyphomyrmex > Cyphomyrmex costatus. The sequence goes on along the minus strand of NW_017276629.1, from coordinate 726,800 downwards.
ACATTAATGCACACGGAATGATTTATCCCTATGCCACTTATATTTTTTACAAACATTGATCAAATATCCATAAATATTAAAAAAAAAACATTAAATTTTAGGTCATATACCAACTTATTTTGTCAAAATTAGGCATAAAATACTAGTATGTCGAGAGAGAGGTCGATTACAAAAGTCCATATGGCAAAGTATTAACATATTGTTATAGGTTGCACGAGAAGTTGCTACTGAAAGTGGTATAACACTCTCCGATAGTTTATTGGCTGATTATTCTTTGCCTACAAATGCATCAGCAACACCTCGTACTCCAGCTGTTACAGACAGAATATTACAAGAAGCTCAAAATGTCATGGCTCTCACGCACGTGGACACACCACTAAAAGGTTAAAATATAATTGTAAAACTTGATAAGCACGTTGTTAAATTGTACTCTATATTTTACTTTATAAATATATTTTCTTTTAGGTGGCTTGAACACTCCATTGAATAATCCTGATTTTACTGGCGTTGTGCCTCCTACCAATGTGATAGCAACGCCAAATACAATTTTGGCCACTCCATTTAGATCTCAACGCAGCGATGGGACACCCATAAATTCATTCAACACACCAGGCGGAGCATCAGTACGAACGCAAAATGGAGTTTTAGCGGTAACACCCGTTCGCGATAAGCTTAATATAAATCCGGATGAAAATGTAGATGGCTCAGAAACACCACTCATAGAGACACAGGCAAAGAACTCGTTGCGCGCGGTACTGAGTTCTTTACCGGCGCCATGTAACGATTATGAGATAGATGTCTTTGATGGAGAGGTAAACGAGGAAAATACTAGTGCGCCTGCAACTGAGATAATCGAAGACCAGGCGGATATTGATGCGAGACAACAGCAAGAATTATTAGAAGAAAGTAAGTTAAAACAATTCATTGATCACTCATTGACGAACAACAAGAATATCACGATACACTGTGTCACACCGTGTCGCTTGTTGGAAGTTATCTACAAACAAGTTTTTAGTGTGCGTAAATGAAATGTGAAAGCCTTATTATCTCCGATTATACAAGTTTGGTGGTGCAAGATTTCAATTTCATTTTTATTCTTAGGTTTTTTTTCTTTGATTAAAATATGTAATTTAATTAAAATATTTTCTTTTTTAGAAAAAAGGGAATTGGCACGTAGATCGCAAGTAATCCAAAGAGAATTACCACGACCTGCGGATATAAATATGAATATTTTAAGACCCTACATGGATATGCCATTAACTGATTTGCAAAGAGTATGTAATTTTTTTATATGAAGACATTCATTTTTATTGTTCAATTTTTATGAATTAATTTATTATTTACTGTTTTATATTCTTAGGCAGAAGAATTGATAAAAAGAGAAATGATTACAATGTTGCACTATGATGCACTACAAAATCCAACACAGTCAAGTCGAAAGAGCACCGCAATATCGTTAGCTCAGGCTCAAACTTACTTGGATCAACATCCATACAATATGTTTGAAGAGAACGATCTCCTTGATGTACATTTAAAATATATATATATTTTTGTTATATTTGTATTATTAATGTATCAGCTATTAAATCACTATTAATATTTAAATTTAGGCTAAAAAGGTGTTAACCGACGAGATGGTAGTTGTAAAAGAAGGAATGGCACATGGAGAATTGAGTTTAGATGCCTACACTACTGTATGGGAGGAATGCTTGTCGCAAATTTTATATCTCGAAACACAGAAACGATACACTCGTGCAACGCTAGCCTCAAAAAAAGATAGAGTGGAAGCATGCGAGAGAAAATTAGAAGAGAACCGTATGCATATGACAGGGGAAGCTAAACGCGCTGCGAGGATGGAAAAGAAATTAAAAGTTCTGACCGGAGGTTACCAAGTAAGTGAAAAATTCGATATTATTTTTTAGAATTCAATATAATGATAAAAATTGCCGTTATTGATTTATATAGCATAAACTTAGGGTGCAGTTTTTTTATTTTTGTATCACATAAATACCTTAAGATAAATAATTTAAAATCACATATAAATTTTTGAAAACTTTTCTATGTAACAAAAGAAATTAAGATTCCTTATATTAATTTCAAAGATTTTGAAATTAGTGTTTCATAGTACAAGTTGAATTAATATATGTTATATAATACTAAAATTAGAAACAATTAGCTATATTACAAAAGTCTATCATAATAGAAGTAGTTTTTATAAGTCATGTAGTTTCAAAAAGATATTTTATATTTGTCCGGTTGAATCAAAATTTACCTTATAAGATTCTAACTTGAAACATTCATTATTATTGTTTTATTTTCTAAATAGACCAGGACGCAGGTGTTAACCAAGCAGCTACACGATTTGTGGGAGCAAATAGAACAGGCTCATCTCGAATTATCGACATTTAAGTTTTTGCAAACACAGGAAGAGGCAGCGATTCCGAGAAGGATAAATGGCCTCATGGAAGATGTAAACAGGCAGACAGAGCGAGAACGCTCTTTACAAATGCGATATGCTCAACTACAAGATCAGTTGCAGCAGTGTCGATTAAATGATGAATCGTCTTAGGAACGCATTACTGACTTGATGAATACACACAGCATAATGTAATATGTATTACTTTATCTTATTATGTAAGTTATAAAATTTTCTTCACGCGTGCGCGTAAAGTGCCCTACAGCTTAACGCTTTTGCGTGCGGTAAATAAACAATATCTCAAGCCGTTAAGTTATTTCTCTAATCCCACTCTTCTGCGCAAAAACGTTGCTGCATAGGGCACATTACGACGAGCACTTGTAAAGAAAAATTCTATGTGTAACAGTGGGGGCATATTTGTTTATAGGTCGACACGGGCGCGCGTACGCACTCGCTTCGCTCGTGCCATCGCGCTCGTCCCCACAATAAACAACATTCCCCCACGGTTACACAATGTACTATTATATGCCTATGAAAATATTATGTGTTATTAAAATAATCTATTCTTTTTTTTTAGGAATCAAATAGGAATTCAACATATAATGTCCATTGTCGCTACAATAACTGTAAATGTTATTATTTTAGGATTTATGTTTGATGTATTTGATAAGAATGTCATGAGAATAACAAACAATTATTGTATTAAATGACAATGCTATTGTAATAAATTCAAATTTGACTTTTTAAATTTTGCGAAGGAGAAATTTATGATAGAAGAAATTTTTTTCCTTTATGCTGTAAAATATAATAATAAAATTCATGGTATGTTATGGTAATGTGTACTGCTAAATGATCCAAATGTTATGGTAATGTGTACTGCTAAATGATAAATAGATAATTAAAGAAAAAAACATTTAGAAGCATAAAGAATAAAACGAATATAATAAAAAATATAAATAAGTTATATTAGGTCTTGAAAACATCTTACACGCGGCTTTCGTTTAGTGAGGATCGAAACCCCTAAACTCCCCCAAGATATAATTACCGACTTCTGGTTAAGCCAGAAAGTCAAGAGGGCGTGATCGATCGAGGGATTGTACGCAGCTTACAAAGACAGTTCACTTGTTAGAGGGGCGTGTCATTATTGGTCATTACATAATGCCGAGTCGTCGCCGACAAAATGGCCTAATCAATATAACGTGTTGTATCAAAAAAAGTCCATGCTATAAACTCATTAATTTTTTTTGTGGTATAATTAATACCCATAGAGAATACGCATTTGCAGATTATATGACCCACAAATGTGGACTCTCAATTAAAATAATTATTATCGCCCGGAAATTTAACGCGGTATAAAACAGTTTAAGAGACGATCTCCTTGAAGTTTTAAAAAAAGTTGCCTAATAATATTCGCAATTTAGGATCTTTATAAAATTATGAAGAAATGTATCTAGTTATATAGATTCGACATTGTATTTCTTTAATCTGCTCGATATCAACTTGTATTTAATTTTCCGCCGATAGCTTACCCTCACATTCACCTATACTTATACCTATACCTACACCGTGAAAAAGCAATAACGACCACTAGTATGTATAGCTGGTAAATAGCGTTGGCTGCCGGAAGGCAGATGTTAACGTCGTCGTCAGCCAACGTAATCCCGTATTGTCGATTGGTCGGCGCGACGCGACTGGCGAACCGGTGTCGAATCAGCGTCGTCGATTCGTCTAGCACCGCCCACCACCCCTTTGCGCGCTCACCCCCACAAGCTCGAGCCGTCGAGGGTGGAGTCGACCAATGACACAGTGGTAACGGCCGTCTGACAACGTGGCCTCCGGGAGCCGCCCCCGTAGTTGCTGATGGCTAACTAGCGCTACCCCGCTATAGTCGAGTCAGCCACTCGGCCAGCAAGTCCCCGGGCCGAGTCTAGTCGCTAGCTCGCTGAAATTCCCCACCCTATCTCCCCTCCGTTTCCGTCGCCCTCTTATCCTCCACCTACCCCTCCGAACCGTGTAGGCCAACGTGCCAACTGGGGTGGCGGCGGCGGTGGCGGCGGCAGTGGAGGTGAAGAAGAGGTGTTACGCCGTGGATTCACGTGACGTAACCCCGGGTATACGCCATCGCCGCCGTGGCCTCCTCGCCGCGACTCGCGGTCGTTTAGGGATTGGCGTCGGTGTGTTGGTTCGCACTCGGCAACCATCCACCTACCCTATCCTTTCCCACCCCCCTCGGCATCCCGTTCCACCGCCCCTCGCGGATACCCACTACCGGACCGTGTCGACCGTATCGGAGAACGACCCATGATTCTCCGTGATGTGGCTACGGACAGGAGAGATAGCTACTCCGGCAGCCAGTCGGGCAACAACCCCTATATGCGCATACACGGACAAATAGACACACTCATACATGCATACAGATACATGTACACATAGCCATGGGCATGAGTACGCCCTTCCCAACAAGAGAGAGAGCGAGAGAGTGTGTGTGTGTGTGTGTGTGTGTGTGTGAGAGAGAGAGAGAGAGAGAGAGATGAGTAGGTACGTCGAGGCTCGAAGCCATCCCGTCACGGAGAATGCTTCGGGACTTCGCGCGACCTCCTCGGCGCCACGTCGGGACCACGGTTTCGGCTATACGTCGCTCTCTGGCGATGTTCGACTTTTGAACAGCTGCGGAGGAGATGGGCACAGGTCAGTCTCCTAAGACTCTTGCGGCATCTCTCTCTCTCTCTATCTCTCTCTCTTCTGTTTCATCTTAACGCGCGATAAAGGGTTTATAGCTAGTGTGATAAGCGTTCGCCGCGATAAAGGGGTGCGCGACGTGAAAGTGACTTAGCGCGACGATTCTCCGCGATTTGGTGATAAATCGCAATTTATTGCGTCTTGAAAAATCGTATGTCGCGATCTGTAGTATCTGACGATATCTTGAATCGGATATTGTTTCTGTTTGTCGATAAGATAAAGCCTGTTCTCCACATTCGAGAAATTGTGTTACCGCATTGGAAAGCAATTATGATAGTGTTTAGAACTCCCCGTTGCCTCTTCTGCAAATCGGAAATCTGGAAAATTGAGAAATTGCGTATCGCGTTCGCGCGATTAGTGTTCGAACATTTTGAATGTTTATATTTATTAACAGGTAAATCGTGTATCGCGAGATGCTATATATTTTATAATACGATTGAGAGATAATTATAATTACAAGTTTTTAAATGGATTTTGTAAATTGTGTCGTTCGTGAAATTTGGGAAGTTATTTAGCATGGTTGAGAGACAATTAACAGTGATCGAATATACTTTATATATTTATGGAATTGCGATTATCGTAAATGCGAGTATCAGGAATTGTATGCGTCATAATCAGAATAATTGAAAATATTTTGTTTGAATAAAATTTTTAATAGTTAAATTTTTTTAAATATTTATATGTATATATGTTGATTGATCATTAAAAATTGTAGACAATTTATTTTTAATGTGATTTTTTTTACAAATAAATGGAAAATATACCTATTCGGATCTTTAATAACTAAACTGCGGAAGTTTATGTAAATGCATACATTTTTATAGAATAGGGCTAAGCTAAGTAAGTGGGACTTCTATATGTTTTGTCAGCTTTTTAAAAATACATTTTTTATTTTGCATCTTTTGCTTATTGCATATATTTTGCATATTATATTATTTTCGATATTTTTCATACTTCTAGTATATAATGAATTAAACTTGTTTACAAATTAGCTCAAATAGAGTTCTCTGACTAATTCTCTAATCTTGATCCATCTCGCTATTGTCAACAATAAGAATACAAAGTACGAAAGTTTTGTTTGCAGTTGGTCCTCAGTCAGTTCGCAATCAGTAATATTACTCAGTGAATACGCATTTGATCGGTACAAGAACTGAGTTTACATCGTTATCTTTAATCTTGAATTTTGTATACGGACAATATGCAGAAAGAGCCAGATGCATAATTTTAAACAGCTGGATTGAATCTTAGATTTAATCTTCGTAATTTATTGGCCTCCATCCATTAAAAAGAAAATTTGACAGTAAATCTTATCTATAATTTTAAATCTCATCTTATATTTATTGTATATATAATTATATTATATATAAACCTAATCTATTATTAATAAATTTTTCGGGAAATATTATTATTTTACATTCTTAAACATTCAAATTTACAAGCATTTAAAAAATTTATTCTCAAATGATATGCATGTCTCAAAAATAAAAACTAGCAAATTTAAGTTAGGATTATTTCCGACACGTGGAAATTATTTTTGAAATGGATTAAAGTATACGGAAAAAAAATTTAACTCTCAGGAGGCCACAGTATATCTAATAAGAGAGATATATAAAATATATTTGTAAATATTCTTTAAATAGCGACACTATTTACTTATAGATAAACCATAGCTGTTATATGAGTCATTAAGGACCGCTGCACATCGTATGTCGCGCGGACAGATAGTGACTGAAATCATATTATAATATCACACAGAAACGATTTTATAAATTATATGTACACTGAAAAACATTTCTATTTGAAAATGGACGAACTATAGAAAAGATTCTGATCACATCAATAAAAATTCTGATATATCTCTATTAGAATTATAATAGTATATTCAATTAGACAATTCTGATTCGTTCGTTTTCAACTAGAATTCTAATTAATCAGACTCTTTTTCCAGTGCAGTTATTTCAATAAACATTTTTTATGTATTCATGTTGCTTTTTTGCAAAAAAATAACTCTATAGTACCGATTTGTATACCGCGATCTTCGGGGTTAAATTAAGAACCGCGACTTGCCGAGAGTTAAGAGAATAAAGAATCAACTATAAGATAGCGTTAAAGCTAATCGACGCGTTCAAATTCTCTTTGAAGATTAATTTAGGCACACCATAAACAATAAACAATATGGCACGACGTAGGAGATATGGAAGAAGAAGAAGACGTTGGTATACACGACGAAGGCAGTAATCCGTTGGGGTTGAAGTAACCCGGGTTGATCGGGTTAGGTTGGTTGGGTGTGAGACGCGAAGGCGGTTGATTCCCCAGAACGGGGAAGAAAGGCTTTGGTTGGCTTAGGCATGGCCGTGTTTTTCTTGCCGCGGATCATTAGGACGATTAGGGTTCCTACGAAAAGGGGGAAACAGATTAGCACCGGTGATCTTCTTGCGGCCCACCCGCTTTTCTTAAACGGGATTTCGCGAGAGTCCTTTAATCGTCGATCTCTTTTTATTTAATAATTATTTCATTGTACGTAATAAATTTTATATAATTTAATCCATTTATCGCAATAATGATTACTATGCCGGCGTATTATTTATTTAATAGCTGTAGCTATTAACTATTGATAATGTTAGCTCTGAATTTCTCTAATATATTTACGTGACACAATCTTTTCGAAAATTCTGATTCCGATAAAATGTATTTCTATATAAATTATGTATAAATATATAGTGTTTGGAAAAGACCGTTTGTTTTTTTAGCTGTAAGTGGTTTGGTTGAAAATTTTCTACAAAAATTCTAGTTGAGATAACCGGAATTCTGGTTGATATAATCAGAATTTTCCGTTTGTTACTTTTCAACCAAACATTTTTCTCAGTGTAATTATTATATAATAACAAGGATGTATGAAAGAAACTATCGCATAAAATACGACGTATTTTTTTGTTATAGGAGACAGATTACTTGACATACTGTGTGATGTATGTGGCGACCGTAGTTCTGGAAAACACTACGGCATCTACAGCTGCGACGGTAATATTAATTAATGATATTTGTAAGATAAAAACAAATCTTAACGTAATATTCTTTAGGGAACTTGCTTATTATATGTATATATATCAGGAAAAATTATTTGATAAATTATATATATACATAATAAAAAAGATACATTTTAAACTTGTGAATATTATAGATATCAAAAGGAACACTATTTCTTCAATTTAATTTCTTCTTAAAAATTTTAACCAAAATTTCCAAAAAGATTAAATATAAAGACATTAATTACGAATAAATTCTTTTATTCTCACTTAAATGAATCTTCCTCGTTGGCATTGTTGGATATTTAAAAATAGTTTAACAATAATAAATTTGATCATGTATTATGTCATATTGTTATATGTAAATTTTTCACGGTTATTATCAGGTTGCTCGGGTTTTTTCAAACGAAGTATACACAGCAATCGGGAGTACATCTGTAAAGCCCAGGGTGCTAAGAAAGGACGTTGTCCAATCGACAAGACTCACAGGAATCAATGCCGTGCTTGTCGCCTCGCTAAGTGCTTCGAAGCTAACATGAACAAAGACGGTAAGTGTGTCACGAGTAATATTAATGTTTTCAATATGCGACAAGTTTGTATGTAATTTCACGAGGTTATGCATTTGCCCAATTAATCCTCTGTGTGTAATTTGAATTTCTTTTTGGCACAAGTAATTTCATTCTTAAACTCTGAAATATAAAGGAGAGCGAAGTTTGGGAAGGGGGTTCCCTTATTGCTAAATTATATATTCTTTTTACTACTTTTTCATCATTTTTCATCATTTTCCATTTTTTTTCTATTTTTTATTAAGTAAAGGTTTTAAAAGATCCAGATAGTAAATGTGTAAGGAATAAAAATATAATTGCAGACGGAGAATTAAATTTTAGTAGAAATAATTAGTTATTTTGTTTGATTCAATTCTTTAGTTTTGTATATCTGTATTTTCAATTTTTTTTCTATTAATATTATCAGTTATAGAATATTGAATTGTTAAAATATTGATTGCCATGGAACCAAATATCTTTTAAAATAAAGTATCAAAATAGGTACAGAATAGAATGTTTTAAAACTTTTTTAAACAATTTATTTTATTTATCCCTTTTTTTTTATCCAGACAGATTCATTTTTTATAAATTCTATTTATTTTGCAGATTATTAAATTTACTCCGAGTGAATTTAATACATACAAAATTGTTATGTTTTTTGTCTAAAACTTATATTTTACCTAAAACTTATATTCACATTTTTATCCAGTACTTTATGTTTTTATATTTTAATGCATCATAAAAATCTATTGACGTAAAAATATTTGTTAAACAAGTCCATCAATAATAAAGTCATAAAAATATATTTATCAAGTTTATCAATTAATAACTACAAGAATTATTCCATCAATTCTCTTGTGTTTTCGTGAAAGACCGCAAATAAACCACGAAGAAATCGACTGTAACTATCGGTCAACCAAACCCTCCTAAATAAACCTCTGCTAACAAAGCGTTGACCGTGGTCGAACAAGTTCACGCGTTATCAGTGTAAAAGCTAACATGATGAAATCGATATCGATGAACAAGATATCACTATTAATGAAAATTTCAGGTGCTAATACATCATCTTGGATTGAATATTATTTTGTCTGTATTGCGCGATACTATGGGAAACTCGAATGTGGGCTTGCTAACCGTGAAGGTGTTATAAATGAATATGCATTGTCATGCGACGTTTCAGTTTTTTGGTGACGTCTCATTTGATCTACGTCACATTTCTTAGGGCAAGCACTTTTGACATTTAATGACTTGAAGATATTCATTCAAGCACAAAATGGAATCCTTTAAAATGGAATACAAAACAAGTATACAATAAATAGGACGTTAAAACATTTCTTTTACTGCTTATTTTATTTATCTCTTTTTGATGCAGAGATAGATTAATTTTTTTATAAATTTTATTTATTTTATAAAGCAGATTAAATTTACGTTTCCATTTCTGGATTAGAAATTGTAAAAATGTAAAAAACCATGGATAGCTTAAATACAATTTTGCATAATTCGTTAAAACAACGAGTATATCTTAGCATTAAAAGAAGATTAAATTAAAGCCTTTAAATACAAATATGAACATATAAATCCGGATAATGTAAATACCATATACATATAACAAATACGATAACAAATATGATAAGGAAATCTTTAGTTTTTTCTTTGAACTTATATTTTTTCCTCTTTCCGATTATTTCAAAATTATTTATAATTAAATCAAAAGAAGTTAGGAAAAGAAAGAAGTCATAGAGTGATAAGATTCGTGCGCTATCATTTTCTATCCTAAGAATAATATTTTAATAATAGGACATTTAGAGCATCAAGCAACAATAATCAATTTCGGCAGAAACTAATTTCATTTTCTTGGTGGTTACTTGAAGGTGTATAAATCATTTATGGCCAAACAGAAAACGCAGACGGCTTATTGCTAATGTATCCATTATCCGTAATGTACCCATGAGTTATTTTTCGGTTGAAGAGCGATATTTAGAAATGAACGAGCTTGATCTTCCGCACAAGAGTTACACGGATGGGCTAGGTGTACACGGGTCGATGTTCCTCGCCATCGACGGCGATATAACAGCGGTGGAGGCTCGTTTTCTGGGACGCTTAGCAGGGGCTGGATTCTGTGCGGAGGTGGAGAGAGGTAGCGGCGAGATGGAAAGAGAAAAGGTAGATAGGATGGGATTCGCGGCAGGGTAGGGAGTGAGGGAAAGTAGGAGGGAGGGAGGGGGCGATACGAGACCGCTTGGCAGGGATGAGGGTGCTCAGGGTGTCGGGGGTGTTTAATGCAGGACGGGTGCTCCGGTTCCCAGCGGTTGTCGAGGCTCCAGACGCGAGTAAGAGAGGAGATTCAATTAGTGGCAGAGCTTCCTAACGTTAAGGAGACTCCACACGGGGGTTGAAACACACAGATCTTCCTCACCCCGCCGCGCCGCTTCCTTTTACCGACACCTTCATCCGCGAACACACTCGTACACGCTAACGCTCTGCCACGTCATTCCCTGCCTCTATCTCGAAATTACTCGTACTTTGTTGGCGGAGTTAATTAGATGCCGTGATTAATTGCTGACGTATAGCCAGAACAGCAGAATGGCGTCGAGGCACTCTTTGTTTCATGTATAACTTTTATTACGAGTTTTCTTTTTTCTGAATATATATCATTTAAAAAGGATGATAATTCACTAGTAATTATTGGAATATTTAATATGTTGATATACTTTCGAAATCCATTTCATATAGGAAATTTATTTTTATCGCATATTTGCGAAAACTCGGAGTATTGTAAGGTCTGTTTTTTATTCTTGCATTCTCTAAACTGGTGCACACGGAATAAGTTAAAGTAAAACAAATTATATTCATATTTTCTATATAAGTTGTTTTTTTTTTAATAAGTAAGCGCATATTTAATATTTAATATCAATATAAGTAGTATACAATAGAGAGACATATATTTTATTAACGAAATTATATTTTTTATTCTCAGATTATTACCAAAAAATTCAGGTTATTGATAATAATGAAAGTCTGCTCGTGGCTGATCAAATTAAGACTATTTTACTGGCCCTTTCAAATAATTTCTGATGCCACGTGATATTGTATCACTGATTAAATCCTCAGAGTTTTGTGTACGTAAAAAATGATTTACTCTCTCACATAACTTAAATATATTCTTGTTATATAAAAATTTATTATAAAATCTTGAAAAGTATAGAAAGAACTTATTGTTCGATCATTGAATATTATATAGAATACTTTTCGAAAACCGTCGTTTCATATAGGAAACATTTTATATCAAATAATATCGTCATGAACAAAATTATGAGAAATTAAATAAAAGTTTTTTTAATTGAGAAAAGAAATGTAATGCATGAAATAATATAAATATTTTTCGAAAAACTATTTAGTACAGGACATTTCATTATACATTTAATATCAAATGATATCATTAGATCTTAAACAGTTTATCTAGAGAGAGAGAGAGAGAGAGAGAGAGAGAGAGAGAGAGAGAGAGAGAGAGAGCGAGCGCATGTAATTACTTAATTTAAATATTAAATTAGAATTAAACAGTCAGATGAAGTGATAAACATAAGAGTTGAATTTATTTCGCCCGGAAAATCAAGTCCTTTAAGAACAATAAAAAATTACAGAAATTATAATATTAAAACTTAGTCCTTATGACATCATAAAAGCATTTATACAATGTATAATCGATTAAAGTGATTCTCAGAAAAATTTGTTTAATGTTTGCTTTATAAACGCGAAGTTCATGGCGAGTATATCACCGGTATTCCGATAGTCCGTTCTATAAATTTAAGACCGTCTTACGTAATGTCTTAAGATAGCACTAATACGGCTCTCTCTCTTTAATTGGTTGTAAACATAATGTACCTTAAGGGTGAGATTACATTCGTGTGTTTTTGTCGTTACGATACAAATTTTCAAGCCTGTTGATTGGCTATAGGGTAGAAAGATCCGATAATCTTTCTGCATGTGAAAAACGACAAAATTAACGGATAAGTGAAATCGCACCCTAAGACTGCGCAGTATTTAAGACAGTTTTGAATTTAAGAATCGACTGTAATAAATGCTGGTCTGTGACTGGAGAACAGCCAGTTGAATTCGACGGACTCTGAAATCACCGAGTCTCGAAAAACGTTGTGAAGAGCCCATAAGATGTAGGTGACCACTCGGGGTATGCGCTATACATTATGTACGTGGTACTCGACGCATCGCGAAGCCCCTGTGACGCCGCAGGCGCGCAATCATCCGCTCGCTGACAACCCCGAAACCTCCAACGCACTCACACCCGCTCGACGTAATCGACGCGCTTTCCTCTTTCCACGAAAATTCGTTCCAGCCTGTGATATTATCCGTCTGTGTTGGCGCACCGTGTCGCGCCGGCAAAATGCCGCCCTCACCCCGTGCGATTTCGCGCGCGCCCGCACACGTACAGATGTATATATATGTATTACGTGAAATATGGCGTTAAATGATGTCGGAAGATTACCGAGCAGCTTACCGGATGACGGATTTGTAATTCTTGGCGATCGTTCAGGGCTCGCGGAAGGAAACGGATTGTCGTCGGTATAATAATGTTCTTAATATTAATACTTTGTACTTTAACTGCAGTCTATGTTCACAATTTTGTCATGCTATTAAAATGTGCGATTTTGTGTTTTAAAAAGTCATTACTCTAAAATGTCTATTCTAAAATAATCTTAAACTATCGGAACAAACCAAATCAGAACATATATGTTTTTGATAATCATTTAGGGAGCTTTTATGTTCAGAAAAGAGAATTTAATGTTTTTTAAGTTTTCTATATCTTAAAAATGTTCGCCAAAAAAAAATAAAAATTTTTTTTTAATTGTGAAAGTAAGATATTGTAGTGAGAAGTATACTGAAAAAAGGACTTAAAAATTTATATTTGTAGGATATAATATATTATAGTTAAATAAAAATATATTTCACCGAAATAAATCTTTATTTAAATGTAGTAAAAAAAATGTAATCCTACCAAATGAATTTTTTTTTACAATACGAGATACGTTTTATCGAAATGTATACTTTGTGTTACAGTAGAATTTTTTTATAATCAATGATATGAAAAACAATGTCAGCTGTGACATTTTTTTAATTTTCAATTTTTTTAGTATTATATCACTTTATATATAAACAATATTACATTTATTATCTTGATATACCACAATGTTAAGAATGTTTAGAATATACTCGCAATATATCGCACTAAATTTTATTAAATTAGAATCATATTTTAATAATCCTTTACTTTTAATATCAGATTAAACATATACTCTACTTTCTTCATTACAAGATTACATTAAAAGTATATAAATAGATATTTAAATTATTGTTAAAAGTTTGAATGTAACAGAATTTACTGCAAAATTCTTTCCATTTAAAAAAGATGCATATTTGGTAATATTTATGTCTAAAAATTATATTAAGGTTATAAAAGAACATAAAGATAAAAACAAGAATTAAGGAATTTTTAAGTCACTTTTCGCTATTTATTTCTTGCTTTTTTTAGTTCATTTTTAAACATTTTTTAAATTTCTTATCAAATTTTGTTTAAATCATCTTGCGAAGTTGTATATTATTTCGCGAAGATATGCAACCATAACAATTTTCCTACAGTTTATACTTTGTTAAAAAGTTAAACGAAAAGCGAAAGACCAGAAGATGGTGACTCTCCAATGAAACTCTACGCTCCACGACTTTTCCCGGAACCGTACGGTCAACATCATTTCTAGTGTACACACATTCAGATCCACCAACACACTTGGATCCGCAAACTTTGCTTCGTTTCATGCCCAATCGATCGTCCGCTACTTCAAACTTTAAATCTCTTTGTCTCCGTTCATAATTCGGAAGAACCCTTTCTGAAAGTATCAAGCACTTTGAATTGGAATTAAATCGAAGCGTTTGCCCTTTTGACAATTATAGATTGGAATTATTCAAGCGTTTTTGGAGTACGAAGTTCAATGTCTTATAATTTCAGTGATTAAGAAAGATCCAATTATCTAAATGTTATAAATAAATGTCTTGAGGACAATTAAAATCCTTCTTTCAAACAAATCTCGTTTATCATGTAGCAAATTATTGTAAAGATAGAGAGTCAACTATCACATTTAGTTTGTAAAGTAATTCTAGAAAAAGAAATATATAATTCTAGCCTGAATAAGTAAAGGAAAAAATAATGTGAACTCCTACTCTTAATGTGGGTTGCACTTAAAATTCTGTTATAATTAACGCTATCCCTAGAAAATTTTGTCCGAATGTATCTGAAATTGTTTGAAATGTAGTCAAAATGTGTTTCCTAATTCGTTTTAAATTTCTCTGAAAATTGTCGACACGTATAAATTCAGTTACATAGACAAAATGAGTTGCTTTCCATCAAATTTCGACAGTACCTGAATTTATCAGAATTTGTCATTTTAAAAAAATATTTTTCTGATAAACTCTGACAAATTTTTTTCACCAGCTCTTATAAAAAATATTGAATTTGTTCTTGAAGATAAATTTCAAAGTTGTGAAACAATTACCATTATGACAAGCTCGACCTTTTTGTTGATAATTGATATTTATCTATTACAAGGTACATCAAAGTATTTTTAGTGATTTTCAATGTCAAGTTTAACATTGGAAGTCCGTAAGTAATGAGTTTATAATAGCGAATAATGAGTTTACCTTAAATTAATTCTTAAGGTACTATTTTTCTATTTTTTGTCAATATTATTATATTAGGCTCTCTAACATGTGGATAATGCGTGAGCCAGGATTTTTAACAAAAAAACATTGCAAAGCGTTGTCCTTTCTAATCGGAGTTAAAAGCTGTTATTATTTGAGCTGTTACTCTAAAAGCTCTTTTTACGCTTTTATATCCAAGTGTCCAATTGCTCAAGGTATAATGCCGCAACATATTCTACAAAAATCCGAAGGTCTCGCAAGTTGCACGCGAAAGCGTTTTATACTGGCGAATGGCACTCGAGCACGATTCGAGAAAAATAGAAAAAGAACAGGATAAAACGGAATACGCTGAAGAGGAAACAGAGAAATATATACGGCGACAGGATCAGTCAAAGCGGAAATGTGACGGATATAATGTGTCTTGATCCTTGAAATATTCCAAGCTGCAATCGCTTTAAAATAAATTTTGTAAACTTAAACAAATTTTAATTTTGTTTAAAAAATATTTATCGTGCTCCTATTTTTATGAACATTTACATTTTTGTACAAAATCAAAGATACAGTAATAAAGTAGTAAAAATCGTGACTCTCTTCTTGCTTTTTACTGAACAAAAGAATCTTAACATACACAATATTTATTAAATTTCACATGTTTTTTAATTCATGCATTATAATATTTTTGTACAAGAATACAGTAAAGTAAAAACAAATCACATTTATAAGGAAATAATCTTTTTACTTTTACATAAAAAGACCCGTCACGTTATAATTCTGTTTCGGAATTGAAAACCAGTTGTAAAGCTAAAGTTGTACATTTCGTTGTACTATTTGACAAACCTACGAAAAGTTATTCCCTAAAAATTGTTTCGAGAGACCTGTAATATTTTTGACCGGCCCTGGACGAGGTCGAGGGTAGTGACAGCACACAGGGGGAGTCGCGTGGGAGTAGACGGCTGGTAACGCAACGAAGCGAGGCGTGCCGTACACGCGACGGGCAGCATCAATCCATCCACATAAACGGTAAACGCTAAAGCGGGAACAGAACGAAGGGTACAGTGGGTGTCGTAAATGCCTTCTCGCCACTGGACAGATATCCTTCGAAACTCCAAAGGATGCATGCATTTAAATGTTCGCGAGTCAAGGATGCTTCCGACGAAACAAAAGCTATACGAAACGTAGAGCACTATGCAATAGTGTTACAACATATGTTATAACATATGTTTAAAAAATAAGATATTTTAAGTATACTGTAAGTGATTACAATACAAAGAAGCCGAGAAAAAAATTAATAATAAAGACATTCTTAATGTTTTGTGTTAGTTCAAATAACAGTTTTTGAATAAAATAAACTCAAAGATTGATTCTTGCGAAACAATAGAAAGCAAAATAAGGGCCAAGAAACAAATATGTGAGGATATATAATATAAACGTGATTTACTTATTCATAAAAAAAAATAATGACATTTTAATTAAAAAAATATATATTCTCACTCTATAATATGTTTAAAATTTGTTATAATATTTTTATTTTTATCCAATGTAATGCTTTCGTAACAAAACGATATAATACAGTATTTTGAATGGTTAAAATAATAATAATAATAGAAAATTATCATCCTGTGTTGAAATTTCCTTGGATAAAATTTACTCGCAATTTAGTTTTAGAAGTATCTACGATGCGTTTCATTGAAACTTGCTCTGTCATAGTAATAGGCACTTATGATGGCATTTATGATGCTCACTGTACGGGGAGAGAGGGAAACAAGAGGAGAGAGAGAGAGAAACGATGGAGAACGCAGGACGCATTCTCCCTCATGCGATACGAGCGCGATGTGTGCGGACGAAACGGGTCGTTGCGCTAAGCCGGGCTTTGATCGTCACCTGTCATCATACCAACGCGCCCTGGAGGAACTGCAACGACCCGGTCCCGATGTTCCTGGCCGTCTCCCGCTCGACATAAACGCGGGAATTACATCCGCGAGTTATCACGGGCGCTCTCGTCCCGAGTCGGGTCACGAGCTACGAACACTTTTCGAGTCGCGCGCGTGAAGCGGAAATACGTTTCTGACCTTTTCTCCATCGGATATTCTTACGAATGGCCGACTGTAAAATGTCAAGCTGCTTTGTCACGTTTAATCCTTTTCTACCATTAACAACATAATTAACGATACGATAAAATGCCTTCTCATACGTATTTAATTACAACTTATTTCCTTTTTGTCGAACATGATAAATAATTGTTATTAGAATTATTATACATATAAACAAACATGTTTCTTATGATTTGATTGAGGTACAAATCAATAGCACAAGAAACATGTGGGAAAATAGTTTATTTTTGTTGTTTTAGGAAACACAAGACATTTTCGAAGCGTATTAAAATCAAAAGGGGAGACATTTCTAAGTTTTCTTATAAGTTATACCAATGTCATATTGTTATACATAATATCTCTTTTCTTAAACACGTAAGTCCATACAATTTTTGTATTTTCATTACAAAGCATACTGAAAATGATTTATCGTAACTTTTTTTAATATTACACAGTTTTCTTTCGTATTTGCAGTTTACATTTCTGTCAATTTCAGTTAATGTTTGCATTACGTTATATTTGAGTCTTCTGTTATCATTTTTTTAAATAGTTTTCTATTATTTCTATTTTTATTATTTATTCTATATATTTTTATTTGTTAATGTATTGTTTTTAGCGGATGTAATTCTAGAACGCTCAATAGATAACCGATATCCATTAATTTTTCTCTATCTCTATTTCTCTCTCTGACTTTCTACATATTTTTGCTCATCATATTTTTATATTCTATTAAAGATACAAAGATTCCGACAAATCGACGAAATAGTTAATTTAACGTTTCGCTGTACAAACGAGATACGAACCCTATCTTTATGCATATGTATTTTATATTCGACACAGACTGATCTGATTTTACGGAATTTTGATTTACGGGATTGGTCGAGGGAAGGTGTTAACACTGAGCAATGTTACATACGGATTGTATACGGTTTGTAACGTATTCAGATACACGTGTGATGACATGCATACGATTTTCCGAATGATATAAGCGATGCAAATGGAAACAGATCCTATCCATTCAGCCAATAGTCCGTGCGTACAGAATGATTTTCTTCATCTGTATTATTGAAATTTTCCTTAAGTATAACAAATCGTTTAAAAAATAATTGTACAATTATATTATTAGACACATTGTAAAACAGTTTCATATATTGATTAATTTCACTTATTATCTTATTATTGATAAAAATTACATATTTAAAATTAAGATTTATTAGAGATACGTTATTCTAAACTAATTCTTATGTTGAATCTTCTTTATAAAAGAAATAAAACATAATAATTTTCAATGATACTTTACGTCGATATCAAATTTAGCGATAAATTAAAAATAAAAAGATATCAATATTAAAAAAAAAAAATTTGCATTTTTAACTAAAATAGTCGTTGCAAGTCCATTTTGGCTCACCCTCTTAAAATATATCCCGAGAATCTCCCCGAAGTCTTAACACGTGTATCACACGCGTTCGACACGCGTGCGATTCGCGCGCGAATCCTCCGACAGTGAGGACGTTGACGATCGCCGACGGTGGTGGAGGTGATGCGGCGATGGTGGTGTGACGTCCGTGTGTATCAACCCCATTCACTCGAGGATTAGCCTTCGAGATCGCTGACTGCTGAAATGTTCACAGATCGGTTTACCGTTTAGCAGGATAGAGAGTGTGAGCCCCGTGATCCATGGCCCATGTGAGCACCGTGTATGCTCTACGCTCACGCATGCACGCAGGCATCTACACGGATGTAGTCCTACAATGTTAAAACGGAAGCTCCCCCGTATGCCATACCTCATCACGCGCTCGTATCTCCACGTGTATACGCGTGTGCGTGTGTTTAAGCGTGCAGAGAAGGCGCCTACGCCTACGCCGGCCGCTCTCCACTCCGTTGCGTTGTGGGAACTTGCATTGTGGACCACACGTGCCGGCCAGAGTATTACGACAGCCCTGTGTTTATAGGTGCACGATAAGATGACGTGTGTGTGTGTGTGTGTGTGCATGAACGAGATGGTAAAAGAGAGAGGGAGAGAGAAAGAAACACAGCGGAATCACGAGATGAAAAGCGAACAGGGCGCGGTCCATTCCAGCGCATGCGATTCTAATCCCCGTCGTCGTGTCCATTCGCCGTCCGGATACGCACGTACTTTCGAAAATCGCTCGCCTAAGCCGTTGACGCGCGAAAATGTTTACTGCCGTTTGCAACAGCAATCTACTTCTTTAAAGGCCTGAAAAGATCTTGATTGGAACTCTGTTCAGGATATATCCATGCTGATGTCTTTTGAGTTTTGACTCAAGTAACTATCTCTATTAGTATACCTTTAAGCCAACTTGTGCTCACTATTGAATTAATTATTAAATATTATAGTTTTATTTTTGTCTGCTTGAAATTAATATTGGTTTTTGAACTATTTCTTTTGTCATTATATTTTTTTCAATCTAAAAAGTGTTTTATAATGTTTTTGATAAAATTAAAGAAAATGTTTTTGTTTCATCTATTAGTGTGTCCTTCCAAGAGGCAACAGCCTAATTTTTCATATATATCTCAGTTTGCTGCATATTTTACAGATTTGAATTACGAAAATTTGTGTTAAAAAAAAAACTAAAAAATAAAACTATATATAGTGCCAGTGTTATACATATATATTGGTTTTATTAACGTTTAAACTTAAAAAATACTGCAAAAGTACATTTTCAAACTGATTTTTAAAAAGTAACGAAAAATTACTTTTTCGAGTAACGGTAACTGTAACGAGTTACTTTTAAACAGCGATAATTAGTAACTCGTTATTTTTTTTACTCGGTAACGAGTAACTGTAACTTGTTACTTTTAAAAAGTAACTTTCCATTCTTCCTGCTTTTTATGTTATAGTTTTATTCTCTATTGATTGGATTACGATATTTTTTCACTATCTCTTATTTTTTTTTTTTTACCTGGCTTTCTACTCTCTCTCTCTCTCACCTCATATGATTTAGTTTCAACTCAGTATCAACCGTTTGTGTGAACGAACATTTTTTGAAAATGAGGATTGATGCAAGTCAGATGGGACAGAGAATAGCGAAACATCTTTGTATGGTTTATTTTTATACTGAAGATTGCTCAAAGCAGAATCGAAACGTTCACACTTTATTGCTTTCTTTTTTTTTTTTATAAACGTTCTTATTAGTTAAATCGCGAACAAAGTAATACAGCGCTGACTCTTTACAATAGCCCTATTACTCTTATATTATTTTTACAAAATTTTTGCAACTTTGATTTTCTTCAATTGATCTTCGCGTAGGGCTAAGAGATCAATTTGTTCCGTTCGTTTCTCTATGCCAAGGGCTTTCCCTTAACGCACATTCGTTTCCGCTTCGCCCAACTTAAGCCGCTCAGCTATAAAGCTCTGTATTTGAGCAGCGATGCGTGCAAAGCGACAAAATGTTCCTTCGTGATCGCGAGATGCCGTGCAAGTGAGGCGCTTTTGTGCGAAAAAGGAGAGCTTTTAATGGACGTGGCTGCGAAAAAACAGATCGTTTTTCGTCTTTGATTCGCGACAGATTCGACAAAAGCCGATAAAATTGAGACTAAAACTACTCAAACGACATTTCCGTGTTTTACACGGACATGTAAGAAAAATATACGTTTGACTTAAAACCACGATTTCTCCTAAATTTGAATTTACCTATAGGGTTCATTATCTTTTTAAACTTTAATATAACTTATCGTCTTAACATTTTTCACAAAAATTTCGTTCAAGATATGAATTAAAAATTAATTATTTAAATGCTTAAAAAGTTCTGTCAAAATTTTATATTTTTCAACAATATATTTTAAATAAAGTCTTTGTTTTATTTTTTTCAAAGAAAGAACCATTTTCTTATTTACTAATTTCATCAAAAATTACATAATATACATATATATGTATATATAATTAGTTTGTGTAATAAAATCTTTATAAATATGTATGTAAACGATACTGTTTTTTACGGGTATATCGTTACTGTATTGAACACGGAAAATCATTGTTTGTAAAGTAAACAAGTCTTTTCACTGGCTGCGTTTTTCCAGTGAGGGTACTCACCGTTGAAAGAACAATTACTCCTGGAAAATAATAATATTTATACCTGTTACGATGTGCACGGCCAATTTGGTCGATAAAGCAAACAACCCTGAAGCGAATTTTGCATCGCTTCTTTTTGTTATGTATACGCTTGTCTGCGCAGATAAAATCCGCCGTTTCAATTTGTGAAAACATCTCTTCTTTACAAATTTCAATTTGCTTATAACGCTTCATAATGGTATAGGGTTTTAAAAGAAATATACAAAGCATTTTAAATGATATTGGATTATTGTTATTGGATTGTTATCGCAAAACATGTATATATAAAAACTATTTACAGAAAACAAAATTCTATTATACAAGATTATAATAAGACGCACAAAATGTATAATTGAAAAAACTTAAAATAAAAATGAACAAAGAACTTAATAAAAATAATTTAAGCGCCGAATAAAATGATAACAAAATTAGCATTTAGGATAAATAATATTTTATTTCACATGCAGTGATAAAAAATAAAAAGTTCTTATATTTTTTTAATTGATGATTTTTTTTATCGTCTATTACAATATTCATTTTCTATTTATTCCACCTAGAAACAAAACTTGTTCAAAATTGTTGAAAAAGTTTAATCCAATTTTACGAACTTCTTCTATTAGTTTATTTATAATATATTGACAGTTACAGTACCGAATATGTTTCTGTCATGTCATGAGATGCAAACGATGAATATATTATAAATATTTTGATTATTTTACTTTTTAATAATATTTAATCTTTAAAGAAAAAAGATAAAATTTCATCACAAAAGATATTATACGTGTATGAGTAAAAGAAATAAAGAAGTAGACAAATATTTCAAAGAAGGTAATATAGTGAAGAAGGTAAGAAACTAATATAGTGTTAGAATCCCTCTAAAAGAATCTATAAATTTTTTAATATATTATTCTGAATTCTCTTTCTGGAAAACCAATGCAAAGCATTGTTTACTCTACGAACAACAATTTTCTATGTTCAATGCAGTAGCGATATTGTCCATTAAAATCGGAGTACTTAGTTTATACATATTTATGACTATTTGAAAAAAGTTACGTGTCAAGAAATAAATTTAATTAAGAATATCGTGTGCCATGATTAAAGAGCGAGTCATGGTAGTTGACATACTAAGAACATAAGTATATATCACTTCTTGAGGAAATAGAATTCTGATGGTTGAAACTGATGTCCCGCGGTGAGAGAAGAAATTCTCGTTGCGTCAGTGCAGTGGCGAGATATCACTCGACGGGGCGATGCGTGATAAAGGGGAGATATTGCGACGCCAGTGCGAACGTGGGAATCCGCGGCTGCTATCCGCTCAGCCTCATTAATGATGATGTGCTTGCCACCCAGTTGCAGCTCTCGCTTCACCATCTCGCTCTATCTGTCTTCCTCCCCTACAGCGTCCTCCGTTTCCTCCCTCTCTCTCTCTCTCTCTCTTTCTCTCTCACTCCCCCTTTAGATTTGCAGCCACGCTCGAAAGATCGAGCTCTGTGGAAGCTGACGCCCGGCCAGCCACATCCGATCTACACCACCCTCTTTCATCCGCGATTTGCCCCCTCTTCCCTCTCGACCTCTTGTTCGCCCCTCCCCCCTCTCCTCATCGGGTCACGGGATATACAGCTCTCGTACATCTCGAACGACCTACAACGCGCGTTACACCCCGAATTCAATTCCGCGCAACCTGTGCCCACTTTTTCGCTCCCACCGTTAAGTCCATCGCCGATATTATTGATAGGCGTTTTCTAGATACGGACCTTCGATCGTTGAAGAGCGAGGGTGCATAAGAATATATTTGGGAAAGGGTTGAGAGCATATATTCATGTTACCGGCTTTTAAAAACATTAATTGTACGATTTTACTTTCTTTTCCGCACGAAGAACTTGAAAAAAAAGTTATAATTATGTTGAGACAATACATCAATGTACATACATTGATGTATCTTCTTCACACACAAAAAGGTAAAACAATTATTTAATGTATATCTAAAAAGTATACAAATATACAAATTTTAATTGTGTTATATTCCTTTGAATAGCTTTATGATTTTTTGACAACAGAAACATTTGTATATGAAACGAAAAAATATATATATATATAACCGTATATATTATAAATGTATGTATCCATAGTTTTTCTTGGGAAGCGTTAGACTATCTAAGAGCTTCATGACACAATCGCGAAACAATCAGTCAGACGTCAAAAGTAATATAATTACGTCATAACTGGTGTTTAGCAGTGCAACATGAGCGCGGACCGAGGAAACCAAAACCCCACGCGATTATTTCGTCGGAGAAACAGCATCAGCAACAGTCGCCGATTGTCACGCAAATGTCTCCTCATTCTGCGACTCCAGTGCACAGTGATCGATTAAGACCAGCACTAGCTCCTCCGTATGTTCTCTCACCACACAGGTGTGTAACGCTTGTATTAACCGCATTAAATTGTCTCATTAATCGGTATTCGCTTCAAAATTTTCTTAACTGGTATTCATGGCTCTCTAGTGTATTTTAAATTAATATTATACATCTTTTCTTAAAGTTAACGGAAAATTGAATAATTTCGTCCATGTTGAAAGTCAAAATCTGAGGAATAAGATTATTTAACTTAAAATTATGTGTGTGTAAAGTTGTGAAAAACGTTTGTTATAATTATAAATAATTTTTCACAATGTAGTTGAAGAAAATGTCCAGGTCTATTGAATACCGATGATAGGATAAAAATGGATATTAGTATATCAATATATGAATGTATATGATTAGCAATAAAAACGTAAACATTAATTGAATTAATATAAGGAAAATATAATAGAATAATTGTGATTCTTAAATTTCCACATTTATCATTTGTGTTAGGTATTGAAAAAAGAAGCGAATTAGTTATTTCGATTTATTAACATGTACCTACATATAGAATGTCCACTATTAAGACAGATTCTACGATCAATTTTATGTTTGTATTTTATGTTTTCTCTTTAAAAATGTTCAGGTGTTAATTAATAGCTTTTGTTAGCCAATGAATATAATAAATAAAGATTGTGTTCTTTATATTTTGTATATAAAAGAATAATAAATAAATAGAATTGTACTTTTAATATAGTATAGTATTTTAATACAGATTCTTACAATCCAAATTATTTCTCTTAGATAAACGAAGTGTCCAGTTTTCAATTTGATTTTGTCAGCAGGTTTAACTGAATCAAAGAATTTTTATTAATTTGAGGAACTTATAGAAATCCAAAGAATACAGTTTGCCGATTATACTTGTGTACTGTCGCTAGGAGAATTAGATGAAAGGTTACTGCACAACTTTACGTTAAGCTGGTTTGACATAAAATTACGTAAAATTAACACCTTAGAATTATAAATATACATTATAAATGTACTGAAAAGATTATCATAATTATCTTCTGTAACACTTTTGTCGGTGAAAAAAAAACTGATATATGAATTGGTCAAAGAATTTAATCCGTAGATGGTAGAAACATACCCCGTGTAGTTACAGAAGATGATAAAATTTCATGAAGCGACACAGACTCTTCGTGAAGTAGGGTTATTACTGTAGAAGGTTAAGGTGCGACCAAAGATTCACGCCTTATCCACGACCGATGGCGCTGGTACAGAAACCGCCGGAGGAATCACCGTCCCCTGTACCGTTGATTCTACCGCACCCTCGCACAACTACGACCCTCTATCAAGCGGCCACAACTGTCTCCTTAGCGCCGCAGCCTCCCCTTCTGCAGATACTAATGTCCGCCGAGGAATGTCAGGTAAGTAATTCAGCTTAATTTTGTATCCGCTTCCCTTATTTTGTTCCTGCAAATTTAATAAAGGCGGGTTGCCCCATTCAGTTTCTTCCTCGCGATCTCTAAATGGCGAACAAATTACACGCAGGAATTATTATTAATATTAGCCTCTTGGCGAAAATGGAAGTAATAATACCTTTTATCTTGCGAATGTCAATTGTTGGCTATATTTGCAATTATATTATTCAAAATTAAATAACTTTAATTTTGAATAATATAATTGTTATTCTAACTTTCCGTATTATAACTTAATACGGAAAGTTAAAATAACAACTAAGACAGCATAAAATATTTATAGTATATGTATATTCATAAATACTAATTTTTTAAAACATTATATTAATATTGAATTTTAAATTGAATTTTTATTTCTGCAAAAATACGTAATATGCTTCTCCTTTAATATTTGTTTTACAGAGAGAAATATTCACCTATCATGTATCTATACTTACATTTTACTATTTGTTGCAAGGATAATTCGAACAATTCTCGTTCTGATACAAAAATGTCGCCACAAATATCAAACTGCTATAATTTTAGACAAGTTTGATCCTTCATAGGTTAATTAAAATTTCAGACAGATGCGTTTATTAGATTTTTTATTTCGATCGCGTGTAAAGCAATCAACTTTTGGAAGAATTTTTGGTTCCTCCAATTGAAGAAATGTGAGTGAGTAATTGCTATAATAGAACAAAAAGTTGATTGCTTTACATAACCAAAATAAAAAAATTAATGAACGCATCTGTCTGAAATTTTAACAATAGACCTGTGAAGGATCAAATTAACTCGTTTAAAATTATAGCAGATCGATATTTATGGCGTCATTATTATGTCAGGCTAAGATTTTTCTATCCTCGCGCGCGCGCGCGCGTGCGCGTATATGTCACTTTGTATTCTCTTTTTTATGAGTCTCGCGTTATACAAATTATCGTCTCTCTTTACCGTAAGGAACTGGTTTGGAACGCGCGATTACAACCCACAGCAGAGTATCCGATGGAGCAAATAGAAACGGAGACGAGTCGGAGTCCAACAGGCACCGTACAGAGCTTTAGTCCGACTTGGGAAATGCTGCAGGTATCTTCTAATACTTTTATTGCGTATCTTTTTTTTTTCTTCAATCGTTCACACCACAAGTCGCGTCACATAAACGTTAATGCTGCAGGAGACGACGGCCCGACTGCTATTCATGGCTGTCAGATGGGTGCGTTGCTTGCCGCCCTTCCAAACGATATCGAAGGACGATCAATTGTTGCTACTAGAACGATCCTGGACGCAGCTGTTTTTACTGCATTTGGCGCAATGGTCCGTTTCCTGGGATATCACCGCGCTCCTTGAGGATGAGCAAGTGCGTAGCAGACTTCCTACGGACGACAACCCAACGAATCAGGAGCTCGTCCTTATCCAGGTTTATCGATTTACCCTTCTACTTACAGCAAGTAACCATAATAAATGTCAAAATTGAATAAAGTTTTCCTATCAGAAGAAAGAAAAAATATTATTATGTTATTACTATTTTACTTGTTGCTTCTAGTTTTTTATTTGTACAATTTGCATTAAAGTCCGCTGTGCCCAGTAACGACAACAACAAAAATTATATTAGAGTATATCGTTAATTTAATGTTATTAGCTTTTACCTCTCTGTCTTTTGTCTTTTTTTTCTCTCTTCCTTAGATATAAAATATAGACGCGTAAACACACACTAATACTATTTTATTTATTTAAAAAGAATAACATTTTGCATTTGTTGCGTTGTATTGTTTTCCCGATTTCAATTGGCATTTTTCTTTAGTCTGCAGGTTCGCAAGAAATTTGTTTCAATGGAGTATTTTCTTATGTTCTAGGCTATAATATGCCGATTCAGGCAACTGTCTCCCGATTTTGGTGAATGCGGTTGTATGAAGGCAGTGGCTTTATTTACGCCAGGTAAAGAGCGTTAACAATTAATATCATTCAAGTTAATTGTTACACTAATAATGTGGATTGTTTTAAACAATAAATATAGCAATCGTTGCACATTTTTCATTATCGGAAGCAAATTTTGTTACTCTGATATTATTATTTTTATATCAATATTAATCTTTAAATGCTACACTACGGAAACGTCGGGAATAATATAATTAGAAATGGTTTAATTTGATTGGTATAATGAACGGATATCGTATATTATACATTATATATATATGTTTATTTTGTAAATCATAGAGACGGTAGGCCTGCACGCGGTCCAGCCCATTGAGATACTGCAGGATCAGGCACAACGTATTTTAGTGGATTATACAAGATCACGGTATCCACAACAACCTAGCAGAATCGGCAGATTAATGATTTTAGTTGGATATCTGAGATGCGTCTCTTCCAAGACCGTTGAACGTCTGTTCTTTCACGAAACCATCGGGGAAATACCAATCTCGCGCTTACTAGTCGACATGTATCAAATGGAAAAGTATATTAACTGAAGCGCATTTTGCATATCATACATACGCATTACACATAAATGTGTCAGGACCACAGCGAGCTCGCAGCGTTTCGAAACTCTTTCAACTCTCTCACGTGTAGAAACAGCAGAATAAAATCAGAGAGAAGTTTTCGAAATCTGTGTAATGGTCGATCTCCACGAATTCTCTTTCCACGATTTGTCCTTGTGATTATGTAGCATAGCGTTGACATTCGACGAAAGTGGAGTTTACTGTTTTATCAAATCCATTATGAGATATATGCCATCTATACGCCATCTTGCAATTAAAGAAATAATAGTTACTTTGTCGGTTATTTTTATAGAAAACTAATAATTATATACTATCTGGGCTTTCCATTGAATTTAATATCTAAAGCATAAAAAATTGTTTCCTATTTTTAAAATAAAATTAAAATAAAATTGTACATTATTCTGAAAATTTATACATTCGCATTTAAATCTTTTGAATATTTTTATTTATAATAAATATTTTCGAATGTATTCACTTTTCAAACTATTAGTTTTATATTGTAATTTTACATTCAAATAAAAGTATGATGCCCCAAATATCTTAAAAAAAATGTGAAAAATGTTTAACACGTGTATTTCTGCACAATGACACACCACATTCTACTTACGAAAAAAAGTCCGTTGTATGTACGATTATCAACTACTTATCGCATTTCGAACAAGTAAATGCGTTTTAGTAAAACTAAAAGTGTAACTCTGCAATTTCTTTCAAAAATTAGCATAAATGTAGAACTATACGAAAAAAATATGTTATCTATATTCTTCCATTTTGGCCCATAAGTGGTGGTTTTAAAAATAGTTGTTATTACCCTTTCAATTTTCAACCTTTTATTAGGTACAAACAGAATAATGTGTGCTTTCCAGCCAGGGGTGAACTGGGACCAAAAATTTTACTAAACTAATTAGGGGCCCCGTATTTTTAGCGCCCCCGAAGATATATTCTTCGATCAAGCGTCGGTATAATGAATGCAGGCGAAATAAATATGCAAAAAGAGAGAGAGAGTTTGTATTCACCTCTGTACAGCATATTTATTATACACTCACTAAATAGCAGTTTAGTTCTATCCATTTGTTCATTCAAACGTTTATTTATTTATATATTTACTTGTATATTTATTTTTCATTTATTTGTTTTACTTAAATAATAATAAACAGCAATTTATATTTAGAGAAATACTCGAATATTATATAACGGCATATCTTTGACAATTAAAATTAAACATTGTCGGCAAAATTAATCAGGGTATTAACAAGATTTCTTTCAGGAGAATCATCCATATGTGTAATGCACTCCAAGAAAAGCATGTTCAATTTTTTTCTTAGACGCTTCCCTTAGAGAAATTTTTTTCAATCATGTTGCTGATGTATATTGATAAAAAATAATTTATTATAAAAAAATTTATTTATTTTATGAATTTAATGCAATATTATAAAATCGTTTATCCGAATAACTTATACAGGGTGTCATTAATCGAGCGAATCACCTATCATGAGCAGATAGAGTAGACCGAATTGAGTCGAAAAGTCTTGTATCATTTTTCAGTTGACGCAATATTTAACGAGATATTAGACCTTAAATATAACCAAATAAGCGCGTTCGTCCGGCCTACTACTGGCAAGCGTGTACGCCTCTCAATCGCTCTCTACGCGCGCGGGTCGCGAGGCGCGGGGATAGGC